>NC_029793.2:39001485-39048718 GCF_000816755.2 Arachis ipaensis | reverse complement strand
AAACAGAATTGAAAAAATAAATAAATTTAATAATATTTATAAATAACTAATCTTTATATAATATTAGTAAGTATTTATATTCATTTTGTTACACATAATGACAACAAAATATTTTTTTAATCTTATTTTTCATTTAAATTTATTTATTTTATACAATTTACATGTTAAATAATTGAAGGTATTTTATTTTTTTAATAATTTATTTTTAATTATTAAAACTAAATTTATAATTTTAAAAATACAAATATAAAATTAATTTCTTAAACTCAATAGAAAAGCGGCTGAATAGGCACGTGAGCCACTAGTAAAAGTAGTGAGGGAATAAGGACTAACGTGTTTCCTCACAAATTAGTAACAACATGAAGTAAGTGAGGAAAGTTTATCAGTTGTTAAGCGGTTGCTAATTCCTCACTATATAAGCTTTTGATTAGTGACTCAATTGCGACTAATTACTTCTAATATTTTCTCTATTAGCTTTGGATTTATTACAACTCTGCGACGGATTTCCAACGAGATTAGCGAGTAATTTGCTACAAATTAGGTAGGATATAGCTTTTGCTTTGCGACAATATTGTCGTTGCCAAGTCGCTCACTAAATTAAACTTGTGACAACTTAGTGACAAATATATTTTGCCCGCTAATCAGCGACTTAAAATCAGCGAATGAAGTATGTCAGTTGTTAAATGGTCACAAATTTTTGGCTACTTAGGTCCTAGGCACTGAATATCCGTATTTCCACTTTGGCGACTAATTAGCAAGGAACACTTCCCTAGCTGAATGATTTATCCGTTGCGACGAGTTAGCAACGACTATTTTTTGTTGCTATCCTAATTTTGAATTTTTACAATATTATGTGACAAATTAGCTAGGAAGTTGTCCATCACAGAATGCATTTCAAGTCTTTGTGATGGATTAGTAGTAACATTGTTCCTTACTAATTAAACTTTTCGCACAAAGTTTATTTAGCGACGAACTAGTGTGGGAATGGTTTCTCGCTAATTGTGTCTCAAAACATTTGCGATGGAATAGTGACTGTAACACCCTAATATTCAAATCCTTATGCTCGAGTCATAAGTCAATGATATTACAGTGGTACGACTCTCAGGTGGATTTTTAATATATAAAGTAGCTAATTTCGAAAGGAGTATTAATTGAGAAGCCTGAAAAGAGTAGAAATAAAATCGCGAAGACGTGTCACTCACGTATCGACAACAAAAGATAAACCGTGAAGCCGAAAGCGATATACGGATAAGGCGTAGAGGAGATTAAGAGGTAGATAACAGATAGATATATATAACATAAGTAAATAGCCACTAGTCGCGACCCGCAAAGTTTAGGCCGGCTAGGATACAGTAAGAAAGTAGTTGACAACAGTATATCCTAATCTCTCCCGAAGGAAACATGAGAGCTTCTATAGGCAAATTCAAAAGAGTTCAATACATAATATAATCTTTTCAAAACAAAGGTGGAGAGATTCTAAGCAAAACACAAAGGAGAGAAAATAAAGATCTTCGCCATCTCTCAGACAACCCACAACTCACTTCTGAGCACCTGGACCTGTATCTGAAAAATAAGAGATATATACGGAATGAGAACCCCGGGCCCATGGGTTCCCAGTACGGTAAAAGTGTCAAATAAATACAATGCATTGCAATAAAAACTCACTAAGCATCCTAAACTTCTTCACCAATTATTCATCCTAGGTTCTCGCTAATCCATGAATAGGCAACTGTCATAAGGGAGTGCTAAATCTAATTCATTTTTCACATGTTTCCCAACTCGCTGACTCTTCCACGAATCAGACTCAGAATCATAAGCAAAACTATCACCAGTTGTTCTATCTCAACAATTCTATTTCAATACATCATACCTTCACCTGGAGCTAGTGAAACCACATCACTGCGTCTACCTAGGGAGTTCAAATTATCTCATTCAATAATCATCATCATCATGCAATCGCATCATCAATTCATCTCATCAAGAACAGCCCTCAACATCCACCGACACCAGTTTGAGGGGCCTCTCAGTTGTACAAACACAAGCAATACAGGCAAGTAATACACAAATATGGTACAAGTAGAACAAGTAGTACATAGTCAGGTAACATGGCATATATGATGTAGAAATCCAAAACAAACAGGCAAACCCAAACAATTCAAACATATGCAAATGATGAATGCCTGCCCTATGGCTGATGATATCATCTGTCGGTTATATAGCCAACCCGACATGTCCTGGTAGCTAACCATTGGATAGAAACACCCCTTGCGGAGCAAGTAGGTTTGAGCTACAACCCCCTTGCTACTGTCCGCTCAACCCAGAGCCAGTGAAATAATCACTACCGCGGCTACTACCCAGGCGGGTGTCTAAAAGCTCAACCTGGAGCGAGTGGATTCACCACTACTGCCGCTAATACCCAGGCGTCACAATCTCTGACCTGGAGCAAGTGGGATGAACCACAACCCTTGCTACTGCCCAGGATCTCAAAACATATATTCGTTCAGTTTAAAAGCAATCATCATTGTTATCAAATCTTAAACATTAACCTGGAGCAAGCGTGATGAACCACCACTCTTACTACTACCCAGGTATCACAAATACTCATTTATTCAAAACTCCATAATTTAACTCATTTATCATAAACATCCTTTCCCGTCTCATACCCGGAGCAAGTGGACAACGCCACTGCCTACTATCCGGGGTCACACATCACATTTCAACATTCTCCATTATTATCCATTTAACACATTCATTCATTAATCATATATGCTTTTATACTCAACCATAACCAATAATGGCTTTGCCATAACCCGACAATAACTCAGCCATCCGGCTCATGGTTCAATCAAGAACCAGCCATTTATCAATAAATATAGCCCTTCGGCTCATGGCATACACGGTACTTCCACCGTCATCCTCCATATCTCATATAATCATCTTTGATCATCATTGATCATAACTTTTCCCCTTGCTTCACTCGCAAGTTACCACATCCCTTAGCTCCTTTCTCATTGCTAGGCATATCATAATGATTTAATACATAAGGGGTGAGATCGGAGGCTTAGAAGCATGAGATTTGGCTTTTAAAACTCAAAAATCAACTTTGGCATGAAAACAGGGCCACGCGTACGCACACTCCACGTGCACGCGTGGATGGCCACAAAACTCATCGATACGCAAGCGTCATACGCGCGGACGCGCGGATTGAAAAATAGCCAAACGGCGCGTATGCGTCAGCCATGCGTACGCGTGGGTGCACTTGCGCCCCAGGCACAAAACTGGCTCAATTCTGGCACAACTCTCGGAAAAATGGCTGGGCATTTGGTGCAGCGCATCGACGCGCCCGCACACACCACGCACACGCGTGGATGGTGCCTTATTGAAGAATGACGTGTACGCGCCAAGTACGCCTACGCGTGGAGGGTCATTCTGCTAAAAAGTTTCTAAGTTAAAAGCTGCAGAATTCACAGATTCAACCCCCAATCTTTCGACGGACATAACTTTCTCATTTTAAATCGTTTTTCGCCCATTCTTCGAACGGCATGGACATCGCGGATCCAATTTCACTTTTAAACAAGTTTGGCACAAAACGAAAATCCGCAATCCAAGTTATGTCCCGTCAAAGTATGCCCAAAAACTATATTTTCACACAAAACCACAAAGTGCCATTTTCAAAATAAACCATTTCCAACTCTTTTCAAAATCAACCAAAACATGCCAATTTCATCCCTTTCTTTGAAAACAATCAAAATATACCAAAATCAATATCAAGCCTCCTCAACTCACACATTAACACTTTACCACAATTCACAAAACATCATCCCACCATTTTAACCCACTTCACCCAAGTGGCTCAAACTCAAATACATTTACATATCATATACTCTTTCTCATGCCAAATTTCAACAACACTATTTCCAATCAACCATCATTATACATAATCAATATCATACTCACTATCATGTGGTTTCACCCACAAATCAACCTTAATCATTCCTCAAGCATATATCACAACATACGTATCTCTAATGCATCATCATACCATCAAGCTAAGGCATCAATAATCATAATCACATATATGATCACATAATATATCTCAACAAAAACCAAACCTACCTCATCTACATAATTTCACCCAAAATTACCAAATTCCACACTCTAACTCCCCAAACCTTATTATTCAATAACCAACCCAATCATTCATATATTCATTATCTGAAATTTATCCAATCACTTGTGTCATCATATAATGCACACGTCAACTTACCTTCCTTACCTCTTTCTGGCCTCCGGCCCAAAATTCACGGCCTCCGGCCCAATTTCACAATTTAAATGCATAAACCACAAATCAATACTCATTACCCAATACATTAAATTTTCAATACACCAAGCATACAAAGCCACACAATTCTCAACCCAATCATTAAATTCATATTACATACCAACTATGCATATTAGCACCAACCATTTACACAATCCAAACTTAATCATAGGGGCATCTAGCCTAGAAATTCTCATCACACCACAAGGTACTTAAATGAAACTTAAATCGTACCTCTTGTAGCCAAACCAATTGAGCCTCTTCTTTGAAAGTCTTCACCAACCTTAGCTCCAAGCCTCACCAAAGCTCCTCAAGCAATACCAATCTCCCAATTGTGCACCAACATCACCAAATACACTAACATAACCAATATCACATACATACATCAACCTAGGGCTCATAAAAATGACAAATCACAAGGGTTTGAGTACTTCTTACCTCAGTCCATATGAAGTAGGGATATAACCCACTTAGAATCCATGTTGGAGTATCCCTAAACACCCAAAATCACAAGATTTTGACACTAACTACCCAAAAATGTGTAATAGTGGGAAATTTCGAAAACTGGGCAGAGATGAATGCAATACTCACCACAAAACTTAGATAGTATTGTAGAGGATGAGAAGAGCGACGCGTGGCTGCAAACGGCTCGTCAATCGGAGCTCCGTGGCTCAAGTTATGGTGGTTTGAAGATCAAAGAGAGTTGGGTTTTCTCTCTTCTCTTCTCTCTTCCCAAATCAGCGCCCCAACCCTTCCTTTTAGGGTAAAATGAGCTGAAATGCTCATAACTAATATTTATATATGTTGGTTCTTGGGCCCACTTAGGCCCGGTTCACTTATTTTTGTCCGTTGGCCCAATTTTGGGCCAAAACCCTTTAAGATTAGCGCTCTAAATCGCACTTTAAAAATTTCTACCTCCCCTAATTATAATTCCTCATTCCTTAATCTTATTTCCTCATAATCAATTTCCTCAACTGTAGTACCAGACAGATCTTAGTCGGTGCTGCCGGTCAAAATTCTACTGCGCGCTTTTACGCAGAAAACTATGTTTTCCGACTCAGAAAAATTCACTGAATCCAAATATCATATTTAAATTATCAAATTCCAATTGCCAAATTTTCCAACCATATTCGCTCCTATTTAACTCATTATTTAATTAATTTCGGTTAGACCGGGTATTACAGTGACAATAATATCCCTCGCTACTTTATTTTTATTCGATTGAACCCCTAAGTGACTGATTTGCTAGAACATTGTCACTCGCTAATTAATTTGTGACAAATTGGCGAGGAAATTTTTCTCGCACTTTTTTTAGCCACCAAAGTCAATCTACGAGAAACACACTTACTTGTAAATCTCTCGCTAATTGGTCGCTTTTCTCAAGTTCGGGAATGTTGTGACCGCTCATTAATTTTGTCGTTAGTGCGTCACTAATTCCTCGCAAGTTAGTGACGGATTAGTGAGAAAAAATATTTCTCGCAAAAATTCGTCGCTAATTTGTCAAATTTTTGTAGTGTTTCTGAAGTTGGATTAGCATTACTCTGAATTTCAATTTTATTATCGTTAGGAGCAACAATATTGCTTTGTGTGTCTCCTCTAGCATAGCCATGAAATGATCTTAAAGAACATACATTAAAAAAATTAAAAAACTAAGCAAACCATATAGAACCTTTAACAAACAGGTAGACTTTATACACTTCATATCAAAAAGAGATATTAACACTATATGATTGTCCCATTTTCAGTCAAAATATATAACCAGTTGCAACATATATAAAAGCAAAAACCAAAGGCAATAACCATTTAAAATAAAAGATAAAAAACTGCAATCAAACACATATAAACAAAAATTAGCACAAGAATAATGATTTTATTGGAACTAAAAATATTAACATATTGAATTATCATAAAGAGACATAATTACTTGGACAGTGACTAGTTTGCGAATTGTGAATTGTATCATTAAAATCATTTATTTTACTTTCAATAATTGAATAATATAATATAAAGCCACAAATCATGTATGGGCAACAAACAAACAAGGCCAGCATATATAAAGTCACAAATCATGCTAAGGAACGAAACCAACAAACAAATAATACTTTGTGAAATATGGGTTTTATATTTTATGCATAATCAGTCCCAGAAACAAATAATGCTAACTAATGCCATACATCAAAATATAACACTTTTTATTTCCATATTTGTGTAGTAAAAGTTTGTGCTTCTAACAAAATTTTTAGTTCAATTTCTTTTATAATTATTTCAAAGTGAGCTTTCTATATTATTTGCAGAGATGATAGAGCATGCTCTTGGGATGGCAAATCTGCAAATGGGAGAATTTGTTCCTAGTGCTTGTGATGAAATTGATACATAATATATCAAATTGGATATAAGTTTCCAAATGTGAATGTTTGAAATTCAGAAACTCTTCTGGTGTTCCTATAGGTTATAATATCCAATGCTCATAGTGTTATGCAATTAACGCTTTGTGCTACAAAAAAAATGAATTATCATGAGGGGTTCAGAGACTTACCAGCAGTCAGAGACAAAGAAAAAGAACTCCGGTGACAAGCTCACATACAACGGTGATGGCCAAGCTCACAGTGATGGCGACTAAGTGATGAATCTGTGGAAGAATAAGAGAAGAACTTAAATCTCACAATGATAGAGAGACAAAGATCACGAGAGAGTAAGAGAGAGAGAGCAACCTATGGAGCTGTGGGGCTGAGCAGCGACGGCAGTTGGGAGCTGAGCAGCGATGGCGAGGAGTTGTGCAACTTAACGACGACGGTAGCCAGGAGGTGAGCAACGATGGAGAGGAGCAGCGGGACTAAGCAGTGCTGCCAAGGAGCTGAGATGATGGCAAGGAGCTACGGCGATGGCAAAGAGTTACGACAACGATGACGCGGGCTAGATACCGGTTTAGAAATTCCACAAGTTATAAAACTCGAATTTCATTGCAGGTATAGTTCTAAACTGGAAAATAGCACTCAATTAAAGTTTAGAAAGGTTGTCACAATTCAAATAAAATAACTGGGAGTTTTTAAATCCCAGGTCGTCTCTCAAAGAAATTGCAATCGAGTGCTCAATTATTGGCTATAAGAAATCGGGGGTTTTGATTGCAATTAACAAGAAGTTAAATGACAAGAAATTAAAGAAGCAAACAATAACTAGTTATCAAAGGCAATTAAACTAAGACAATTAAGAAAATTAACTAAGAAAGATCTTGGCAAGAGTTGATGGTTAAGGATCACTATCCTAATCACTAACCACAATATGATAATTACAAAAAGCAAATCAAATTCATCAACCTCTGAACGGCAAGGAAAGTCAACTGGGATTAATTAATCTTAATTTATAAGTCCTAATCAACTTACTAATTGAATTAGCAAAAGATTAGCGTCAATAGAAATAAGATTAATTAAAATATCTAAATTATCAATCAACTTGGGTATTAGTAACTCAAGGTCACCCAAATTTCTAACCCAAGCCAAGAGTTGAAAATTCTACTCCATAACTAATCCAAATATTTTATCAAAAACTTGGTGTGAAAAAAGGTAAAACATGATAAATTGCAAGAATTAACTAAAATTAAGACAATCTACTAAGAGAATTCAACCAAAACAGCTCAATTAAACATCACTAGAACATGAAACATCAAATTCATTAATATAAACCAAGAATTCAAAAGTTCGTAAAGTAGTAAACAAAGTAAGCTACAACTACTAAATTCTAAGAGAATTATAGTGCAAGAACAAGTAAACAAGTATCAAAACTACAATTAAACAAGACTAAACGTAAAACTAATAAGAAAATTAAGTAAAACCTATGGGATTCTAGAGAAAAGTTAGAGCTTCTCTCTCTAGATTCCCACTAAAACCTAAGAAAATAATGTGTAAAAATGTAAGTGTATGAATGTGTGTCCTTCCTCTCTCATATTGGCACCCAAAATACTTTAGAATATAGCAATTGAAGGCCTCTTGGAAGTCCAAAATGAGGATGCACGTGTTTTATTAAACCAAGCACTTTGAGGTTTTTTGCTCACGCGGAAAATGCTCGCGCACGTAAGAATCACGCTCACATGAAAGAATGCTGCTCACACGAGGAATTCGCACACACGAGAAAGGCTCGCCCAGGGTAGAAATTTTCCTGCGCGAATATTGCTCGCCCACGTGAGGACTTCAGCAAGCCCCATTCCAAATTGTTTCCCGAATTCACTTGTTTGCTCCGTTCTCTTCGATCCTTTGAAGCCATTGAAATACCTTAACCCTAAAATACTTAATCAAAATTTATCACGGCATCAAATGGCATAAAAAGGAATTGAGAAATCAATGATTAAGAGTATAAAAAGTATTTTTTCACTTATAAGTTCATTGGAAGTAATAATTGAAATACTCCATGAATTAAGCCAAAATTGTGTGATTTAGTTGATAAATTCCATACTTTCCACACTTAACCATTTACGCTTATTATGTACAACTATCTAATTCTACCTATTATTCACATAGGGTTGGTTAGAATCAAATAATTTTCAAGATGCAAAAAGGCAAAGCGGGCAAAGATGCAACATCAAGCAATTCAATCCCATTATTCAATTGAGTTCTTAAATAATTCAATGCATGTACACAATTATCAAGAGGACTTTAGAGGGTTGTAACGGAACTAGAGACAAGGTAAGGATGTATTTGGTTAAGTGGACTAGAAATTCGAACCTTTAATTAGCTTAAACTCCCACCTAACCTACAATAACCTATTCAATTCTAATGCAAATCTAACTACTCATTATTCACTTTTCACATATTCATGCATGTTCTCAATTCACATCACATATGCATTTATTTCTCAACTTTTCTTATGGGGGTAACATTCATCCCCTTTTTTATTTTTCTCTTTTTTCATTTTTTTTCTTTTTTTCTCTTTTTTTTTATATTTGATAAACATGATATATACACAAAAAATTAATGCATATAGCTTAAGTATTTAATGCATGAATATGTACCAAATTCTTAAAATTTTTAATAAACCCAAAATACATTTTTATTCTCTACCAAAGTTTTCCTTTTTTCCCCTTCTCCCACACTTAAATCATGCAAGACTTACTCGCTAAGCTAATCAAAGATCAAATTTGGACATTATTCGTTATTTGCTTAGGACTAATGTTGTGCTACAAATCAAGAACAAAAAGGGTTAATAAGGCTCAAAATTGGTTAACAATGGTAGATAAAAAGGGTAAGGCTATATGGATAAGTGAACTCATTTGAAAAGATGACCTCAATCACATAATTCTTTGTAATTATAGAAAGAGAATAACATACACAAGAATAAAATAGTGGTTAAAATGATGCAACCAGACATTTAAGGCTCAATTCTCATTGATTGTATGTTCTAACTCTAATCTATGTTATAAGACCCAGAGCTTTTGAAAAAGTTTACTATAAATTAATTTTAAATTCAATTATTTATGTAGCTTTAATTTCAAAAATTTCTTTATTAAAAATAATTAAAGCAAGTTTTGATTGATTGAATTTGAAATAAATTAAGATTCTTATCCAATTTTATAATTATTAATATATTTTCTATATTTAAATTATAAAGTTAGTAGTTATGAAAGAATAAGAATTTTATAGGACTTAATTTAAATAATTGATATTTTCTATTCTATTATATAAAAATCGGATTTCTACATTTAATGATGGAGCTGACGTGGCATACTTCTGAGAGTGTTTTCCGATTTATTTCTTTTAACTCATTAAATACAAGTTATTACGATAAACAAACTATATCAACTAATTGATTTGATTAGATATTTAAATATTATATAATTTATTATAATTTATATTAATTTGATTTGGTAGTATTTTTTAATTTATTTATTTTAATATTCTGTTAGTATTTTTTAATTTATTTCTTTTAATTTATTAAACCAAATTTATTGTGTGTACTAATTAATTAATTTGATTAATTTATTAGTCATTAAAATAATATTTTGTTAGATAATCATAGTGTTCTGGTCTACTATATAGAGATGGCCTAACAAAATTATAAGAATCGTGATTTTTATCACTCTTGCTATTTCAACTCTTCGTTTCTTTTTCTTCTTTTTTTTTCTTTATGTATAATTTTTTTTATGTATAAATGGACCAAAAATGAGAAGGTACGGATGAGTGTTTTATTGATTATTTGTTTGATGAATATGTCTCATAAATATGACATGTTTATGAGAGTGTTTAGCGAATTATTACATTTAACTCATTAAATACAATTTATTATGATAAATTAACTATATCAACTAATTGATTTGATTAGATATTTAAATATCACATAATTTATTACAAATTAAAATTATAATTTATATCAATTTAATTTGGTAGTATTTTTTAATTTATTTATTTTAATATTCTGTTAGTATTTTTTAATTTATTTTTTTAATTTATTAAACCAAATTAATTATACTAATTATTTGTATTAATTAATTAATTATATTAATTAATAATTAAAATAATAAATCTATGAATAAAATAGGTTCTTGAGATATTATTTACTAATAATTAAATCAAATCAAATGATATTTATTGAGCTAAATTTAAATCATGTGAATTAAGGACTAAACTAAAATGATATAATTTTTTACTTATTCAAATTGAATGCAATAAATAAAATTAATTTTGTTAGATAATCATGGTCTTTTGGTCTTCTATATATAGATAGCCACACAAAATTAAAAAAATCATCATTTTTATCGCTTTTGCTATTTCAACTCTTTTTTTTTTATGTATAAACGTACTCAAAAGGAGAAGGGCAGGTATGGATGAGTGTTTCATTAATTATTTGTTTGACAAATATTATAGTCTGAAATATTACGGGAACAAATATTAAAACTTCCTCAATACTATCAGTCGTAGTGTATAATAGGTGTTCTATAATTTTTTTGGATTTGATCATTTCTTTATTATTATATGTTGTTCTGTTTAATTTATGCTAAAAAGACTTATGATAATCATCTTATCGTGGTAGTATAAAAGTTGTAGGTATTATATTTATTTTGTAAGCTCTTAAATCTCATGTCCTTGATGGATATTTGTGACTAAATAATTATTAAAAGAAATTAGTTTAATATCTATTTTATATTCTATATTAATTATAATAGTGAGCAAATATTTTTTTTCAAAATAAATAATGCAATTTTTTATAAAAATAATGTTTAAATAATTGTGAAATTATACCACATATGATGATAAATATCTTGCCATTAGATCTACTGCTATAAAATAAATGTTTAGGAATATTATGTTGTATTATATAATTTAGTTATATTTTTCTTATCTTCAATCTATATTATTTAGATTGGCATATTTTTAAAAAGGGTTGTTCAATTTTTTTAAAATTATCAAAATCAAATAAGTTACAAACTAATTAATTAGGTTGATTAAATATCTAGATATCTTATAATAATTTAATATAATTTAATTTATATAGATACATGATTTTTACAGTTTATTGTTTATTATAATAAATTTTTGAGTTAATTTTTGCAAGTTATAATTTATTTTTTTATCTGCATATTCAACTTTTAAGAATAATTTTTTTAATTTTGTATTTATAAATAAATTATATATTAAAGTGATGCATTTTAATATAAGTTTACTCTATTATATTTTTTCTCTTCTTACTTTTTCTTCCAACCAAACAAAAGAAAAATTTTCTTCTAATTTTTTTCCATTCATTTTTTCTTCATCTAAACAACACACACAAAAATATACATTTCTTTTTATTTTCTTTCCTCTCATTTTCTTTCTTTTCAATTTCTTTTCTCTTATTTTCTACCCTATATCCAAACAATAGCTTAGTGTTTATCCATTTATCTTTTATAAATATTGTCATAACAAGGATACATGTGACTTTATAAAAATGATATAACCTAAACTTTGATTATCTGAGAATTTATTGAGTGGCTAGAATAGCTCCATGTCACGAACCAATGAATGCTAGCAATAGGGATGATCATAAAAACAGCCGAAATAGATATTTGCAGGGATTACTCGCATTTTGGGGCTAGACGGAGACTCGTGAAATCCTCACAACCTGCCACTGGATGGGGACTAGAGGTGGCAAACGGGCCAAAACTCATCGGACTGGCCCACATAACTCGCCAAAAAAGGCAGGTTGGTTGAAATTTTGAGACCGCCAAACTTAAAAAGTCCGCCTACCCCCGCAATGTCTAATCCATGGGATTTGGCGGGCTTCGACGGGCGGGGGCAAGGCGGGGCAGGCTTCCCCGCTGGGCCAAGCTTTTATTTTGTCAGGGCCATTTTTTTTACAAATTTCTATGATGTTATTGATCTATAAGAGGATTAAGATCCTAATTGAAGATGTTCTAAGTTATATTTTGGATTATGCTTTATGTTTGATTGATTATAAACTTGAAGATATTTAATTATATATTTTGTACAATATTTGTTTTGCTTTGGACAATATTGGTTTTATTATTTGTTTCAAAAAATTGGTTTATAATTATATTTATTACATATTTATATTTATAAAGACTTTAATGTGTGTAAATTTAAAAATTATAATTTTTGTATTTTTTAGAAATTATAAATTTATTAAAATTATTGTAAAATTATATATATTGTTTAATATTTAATGGTTTATAAAAAAAATGAGAGCCCGCCAACCCGCCAGCCTACCATTAGGCGGGACATGGGAGAAATTTAGGACCGCCTTACTAGGCAGGGTGGGGAGGGCCAACCCACCAGATGGCAAGCTTTTGGCGAGACAAGGCGGTTTTTCCATTTGGCACCCCTAATGTGGACATGGACAGAAGTACCTGCCTCATGGAACCTATTAAATATACGTGAATATAACATTATTAATTTATTCTAATTTGTATATTCATAAATTCATTTCTTGAATTTAGTAACCATAATTTCTGCTTTGAATTCGAATTTTTTCTTTTTCTTCCAGACTCATTCTGAGCCTCGATTCACTTTCTCTCTAACTCACTTTCTCTGCCTCTCAAGTCCATCATTACGTCGCTCAGTATCGTCCTAAAAAATTATGTTATATTATTATGTTGGAATATGTTTTTATGTTTTCTTCTTTTAAAATGTTATTTTTCATAACGAATATGTTATAAATTGTGTTGAATTATATTGAATTGATTATTTTATGATTATTATATTATATCAAAAGTTTTCAAAGAATATTCGTAGATACTCGAGGAGATCTGTGTTCTTTAAAGGCTAATTAAACAGGAACTTGCAATGACGGAGAAGGAATAGGGGCATTTTTTTAAATAGGAGTGAGGGATAGGAAGGGGGCTTCTCACGCTCTCCTAAGTACTCATTACCATATCTAACTAGCAATGAAAATTCAATCTAAACCGATTTAAGAGATGACGCGTGGACTTCATCTGTATTGGGCGTTTAAGGTAATGAATTGCTAAGTCGGATTTGGGACCCTAATAATGAAATTTAGTTGATCTTGCTTGCATTGAGGTTTTACTAGGCCCAAATATATCTTTGATTAATATTTTGAGTCATTGTTATAGCAAATACTATACTATTTAATATTATAACACTTAGTATATGTAAAAGTTAGATATATGGTGTAAGAAATTAGAAGAAAATATATTTACAAGTTTAGAAAATATTAATTTATTTTTCAATAGAATAAATTATATATTGAATAACAAAAGTTGTTATTAGGTTCTTTTCACACTAACTAATACTCAACAATGGTGTTTCGGTACACCATGTTACCAAGAAATATTAATCGATCTAATAACTTTTGTAATGATATAAGTTTATGAATTTGAAAATTTAAAAATCATTTCGTAAAATGTGAAGTTTTAACAAGTAAACAATGTTGATCATATTGTTTTGACTTCAAGAATGAATATGGTACCAACAAATAAAATTGTCCCAAGTAAATTTCAACAAAGACAAAAGTCCATAAGTATTGCTATTAATGAAAAATTAATCTATTTTAAAGACAAATACAATTTTTTCTACGGATTTCCTAACTCAGCAAATCAATGACTAATCCACCGCATATTGATACTCTATTTATTAAGGGTCTGTTGCTAACTAATGGATTGTTATACACACAATGCAAGATTCGAACGCCAAATACTTGCTTAAGTGGATAAATGAGATGACCATTCAACCAATCTAAATTGATTAAAACAAATATTAATTATTTTTAATATTTTTAAGTTGTATGCCGCCGCTGTCCAACCCGCCGCGCCTCGCCACCAGTTGTCGTCGCCGTCACCATCGATGGAGGAGAGAGAAAGAGGCGAGCGTGAGGAGAGAGAGGGAAGCCTTTGTGTGGTCGTTGTGCTGGAGGGCTGACTGCCGGGGGCGCCGCTGCTGCGAGCTCGCCACCGCCGAAGGCCCGTTGCCGTCATCCGCACTCGCTGCTGCTGCGAGAAACTGTCGCTGATCAGTCATTGTTGAAGGAGACGCCGTGGCCGAGCTACTGTACCGCCGCTGTTGCCGTTGGGGTTGCCGGGAAGAGGAGCTCGAGCGGGAGAGAGAAGACACGGAGGTTTCCGCGGTAATTTTGCAAAACCCTAAATGAAAGAGTAACCCACGTTCAGCCGCTGCAGTTCAAAAACGAGCCTTCCTCTCTGAACGTCCAAAACGGCTCTTTCTCTCTGTTCTCTTTCTCTCTTCTCTCTGCCTCCAATCACCACCGATCTTAGCCACCGCCCGTCGCCGTCCGTCACCGCACGTCGCCGCCGCCTGTTGCCGTTCGTCGCCGACCGTCACCACTGGTGGTCACCGCCGCTCATCACCACAGTTCCCTCTTTTTTCTGGTTTGTAGAAGTTACCGTTCCTTTTTTTTTTCATTCAGTTCACTCACTTCACTGTCTCCTTCTCCTTCTCTTCCCTTATAAACCTCTCTACCTCCAATTTTTTTCCCTTTCATCTCAGTTCATCATGTCAACTTCTAGACCATCCCGTAATTCTGATGCCCCTGCCTCTACCCCTGCCCCTGCCCCTGGCTCTGCCTCTGCCTCTGCTGGCCATGCTGCTGGAACTGCTGCTCGTCCTGCAACTGCTGTCCGTGCCACTAGGATTGATCCAGGGTGGAAATATGTTACTGCTGTAGAAGAGGGAAATACCAATGACACCAAGAAGAGGATTCAATTCAATGATATTGAATCAGAGGATGATGAGGGGGTAGAGGGACACGATAATAATCGTGTTAATTTGGATGAATTTGATGAGAGCTAGAATGTAGATGGTTTATAGTTTTTATGTTTTATGTCTTCTATTTTATGGCTTGCTTATGACTTTTGAGTTATGATTTGAACTTGATGTTATATTTATTTGCTAAATTTGCTACTATATTTGCTATATTAATTAGATGTTTTATGACTAGAAAGTTGCTTATATAGATAGATTTTATAGTTTATTATGTTTGCAATTTTTTTGCATGTTTTTTTTGCACATATATGTGTATTTTAGAGGTAATCTGCCATTTCCGCCATTTTCCGCAACACCATCCGCTATAACTTTATGGCGGATTTTTGGCTCACCGCCATTAGCCGCCATCCGCAATCAAAAACTATGTCGCTTATCGAGGTAGGGGCCTTTTTCAGAAAACTAAACTTATTCATCTAGAATTGTTATATAGGGATATTGATGTGGGAAATGTGCCTTTAGTGATTGTATAAGTCTTGTGTATTGTTTGATTGTCTTGGATGGATGTGAATGCTTATTTGAGTGGACTATTGTTAGGTTTTGTGAAACGAACTGTTTTTGGAGTGTTTCTTTAAAGTTTTGAAATCAAGTTTAATCAGTTGATAATGGTTTGATCTTGAAACGGTTTCCTTGAGATATGAAAATGAGATGAATGTTGGATTTAGCTTGCCTTTGAACTGATTTTGGGTCTTGGACCGTTGAAAAAGATTGTGGAATGGTTTAGTTGGGACTCGAAAAGGGTGGCAAAAGTCCAAGTTTTAGGGGAGGTACTGGCTTTGTTTGAAAAGTTATTTAGAAAGGCTTGGATTTGAGAATGTGTATTATTTGATTTATTAAGAAAATAGTTATGTTTTCGAGTTTAATTTATTTAAGAATACTATATGTCTTGAGTTCGATTTATTTAGAAAGGAATTACTTCACCATTTTCAATCACTAAAGAAAAGTATTATGTTCTAATATTGATTTTAAATATAAAAAGGGCTTATGCTTTTAGTTAGACTTAAGGATTTTGTTCAGAGGTGCTTTTGGTGATGTTAAAGGAAATTGGACTTTTGATTTAATAATTGCATTGTGAAATTTTGGAAGAAGTCAGAGAATTGGTTTTTAGAAGGAACTTGGAAGTGGTTTTGATTTAAATGGATTGGCTCCGTTTCAAGTGAATTGGTTTTGGATTGGGTTGGGACTTGTGACTTTATATAATTTGATTTTATAATAAATTCTGTTTCTATTTAGTTAAACCAAGAATTTATGATTTTAAGAGTTTCAATAAACTTTTAAGAGATTGAGATAGGTTGTTCTTCCCTAAAGTCTTGAGACTGTTGAGAAATTTCTACTACCAAATTCTATTTTTGGATGACTGATTTTTGGATCTTTCAAAAGAAATTGTTAATTTGGCCTAGTTGCTTAATCGTTTGGAAGTTTTAGATGGATGTTGTGGAAATGTGGCTTGTTTTGAAAGAGAAAATTTCTTTTGAAAAAGATGGCTCATAAGCTAGAAGTGATTTGAGAAATGTGGATTTTTGAAGTTAAGATTGGGATGAATTGAATTTGATTTCAAAGAAAAGTGATTTGAGAAAAGTGATTTATGGCTTGAATGATGATTTTATGAGTTTTATGATGTTGGATGGTGGAAGTGCTATTATGTTGTGAGCCATAATGACTGTATATGGTAATGAATTTTGGCTGATTGTGGAATATGTTATGAGCCGGATAGCTGAGTATGAATATGGATGATTATTGAGCTGATAAAGTGATTGTTGCACTTCCAATTATCTGATATACGAGTTTTCCTGGGTAAGAGCAGTGGCTAGTCACCACGTGCTCCAGGTTGAGACTCGATACTCTACTGACCCTATGTCGTAAGTGTGGCTGGACACTGTGAAAGTTCCGGATGAGCTCGCCCCCGTGGAATAACACCAGTGTGGGTGTTGTGTGATTATGATTATGATTGTGAATAACTCGAGTTTGGGATGCATGATAGAGGGACAGTCCAATGGTTTGCTACCAGGACTTGTCGGGTTGGCTTTATAACCGACAGATGAGACTCATTAGCCACTAGGACAGGCATTTATCATATGCATCTATGTGACATTGTTTGGGTGTGCATATTGTACTTGGTTTGCCTATGTGATTAATTGTGTTTAATTGCTAATTGCTCTACTTGAAGTAACCGCTTGATTGTGCTTGAACCTTTTACTTGTGTTTGTGATTGAAAAGTTGGTTGTATTGTGGTGGATTGGCTGCTGTTTGGATTGTTTGGGTCTAGGGCCGTGGTTGATTATGAGATGGGCCAAAGATTGTGTTTGGTTTTGTGTTTTTGATTTAGAAAAGTTTGAAAAACTAAACTGGTTCAGCATAGGCTTAGTGAACCTATGCTTGGAACAGCTTGGTCATTCGTACTGTGTAAGGAAAACTTTCAAAAAAGGCTTTTGGTTTATTTTATTGAGGAATTAACAGTTTTCTCTTTCAGAGAGGATTTTGGAAAGATGCATAAGACGATTATTAATCACTGTAATGGTTTTGGATGATTATTAATCACTGTAACGATTATTAATTACTAAGAACCTTTTCAAGGATGATGTTCTCACCCCCCTACAAATTTCCCTTTTCAGGATATGGATGCAGATGTCACGAAGAGTTTACCTAGTTGTTGTTGTCGTGATGTTTTGTATTGCTTTAGTTATTGATTATTGTTCTCTCGCCTTTATCTTTATACATCCTGTAAGAGGGATAGAAATTGTATTAGTTAATGCTTGTAAAATTATTGATATATACATATATGTATTCTTTGTGAATTTTGTAAGTTGTACTGTATGTATGGATGTATGTTACCTATCAAAAAGCATTTTTGGAGTGGTTATACAGTTTAAGGTTTTAAACAGGCTCATATTTTAGTATTAAATATTATAAGAGTTGTCGTAATACCCGAGCTATCAGAGTGGCGCAGCTGGAAGCGTGATATTTTGATAGTTAGGGTGTTACATATGTTACACAATCTTCACTTTCCAAGCAAGTTCGAAAGAATTGGTTTAACTCATGATAATGGGATGCCCTGAAATAATTTTCTTGAAAATTAGTAATTCTAACCAAGTAGCCTAAAACTTAATTTAAAGATTTTTTTTCAAAAGGGGTGTTGGATGAAACTTAAAAAACCGAGGTTCTTTTCCCCTTACTATTTCAATTAACACATGCATAAAGGAAAAAGACCTAAGTCCTATTATCCATATTCATCCATACACAATGAAAGATAAAAGAATATATACAGACCAAATCACAAGAGAAAGTGCAACTAAACTAGATTAAAATCCTAAGATATATACAAAACTGACATCAAGTGCAAATAAATTAAAAAAAGGCAAAAATAAAGTTATCCAACAATTTCAAAAAGTGACAGAACTAAAGACAAAATAAACAAAGATGGGGATATTCAGAATACTTGACCCTTTTTTTCTCTGATGTTATAGACCCTCCCACACTTGAATTCAACACGGTCCTTTATGCTACATGATGTCACAGGGAGTGGAATGAGTCTCCTCTTCCTCCTCCTTATCCTCTGTAGATTCTCCTTGTTCCTATCCGCTCTCATGGTCGGTGGGTTGCTTAGTCTTCTTCTCAGGTGTGTCTGGCTCCTCTGGACCTCGGATCCTGTCCCTTGGCCATCTTCATAAGCCACTCATATTGTTGCTTTCTGCGACACTCATTGCTTGCTGATCGGCTCATTATCTGATTCTCCATATCTGTGAGCCTTTGCCAGATAGCTGTCATTGGGTTCGAAGAGGAACCCTAGGTGGTAGAACATCGGTGCTAAAGTATTGATGATTACGCAGCTTCACCCTTAAACTTTGTCCCATGTGGAATGACTTTGGCACGTTCAGAGGTTTCAATCATCAACTCGCCTTCATCCGGGTAGATTCCATTCACCTCAGCCAGTCTTATAACAAGACTAAAAAATGGAAGCATGTAAGAGTTGAATGTATCCTTCATCTTGTTATGGATGAGCTTGTAGAGATCCACCCGCTTGCCATCTAAGATGCAGTACAGTAGAGTAGCTACATCTAATGTGATGTCAGTGAAGTGTGTTTTTGGCTTGACGTAGCTGAAGATCAAGTAAAGCCACGTAGTGGCTTCCTTTGTGATTTGGTTTGCTCTCAATCTATTGGGAGCCATTCTTGCATTGTAAGTCCAATCTAAACTTAGCTCACAGATCCTCTGTAGAATTCCATCCCACAGTTTCTTGGGAGTTGGCAGGGACTTCAGTTTCTCATAAGCATCCTTTCCTGCGCGGGCTGCAGAATATTTATGAGAGTTCTAATATTGTCCGGTTTCATAGAAATTGTTTGTCCTCGAAGAAACACTTCCTCCATGTCCTCCTCATAAAAGTTGGCATAGAATTCAATGACTATATGAGAGCAAATTCTTTCTACCGGCCCATGTACTAGAAAATTACAACCACATTTCCTCACAGGACTGTTGATGTACTGACAGATCTCGTCATCCACCTCCAATGGTCCTTCGAGGTGGAGCTTTTTCTTATAGTATATGCTATCAGACAACAACTCCGCAAATCTATTCTTGAAGCGAGTAGGGTCATCGGTTGGTCATCCTTTCTCTGCTTCATCCAATAAGGCTTTAGCATGCCTATCATGTGTTTTATCATGCCTACCCTTAGGGCCGTTGATGACTCATCCTGAAAGGAAATGTTTGCAGAGACAATATGTCAAACTCCCAGAGGTTGAAAACACCATGAGCAAAGTCCAAGACATTCAATCAATGATAAGCAAGTATAAGCAAACAATACCTAAATGTGCAGTAATCGAAAAAGTTTAAAATAGAGTGAATTAATGAGGTTGTGGCATTGATGAATGCAAGTGTGTGAATCCTAAAATTTGCATATGGTTTAGAACTCACACACTAGCAATTGAAAGTTCGGTGTCATAATTAGTCAAAAGAATATGTAATTCGCTCATTTTAGGGTGTTGGGGCACTTTAAAAAAAACTTGTAAGTTGAGATAAACAAACAAGCAATGAAGACGCATAAAATCACTCAAGCAAAGATCAAACAATTGTGAAATTGACGATGAGTGGAGATTGGTTGATATGCAAGTGAACTCAATAAACCAAATGAAATATTGACTCACGCATCAATCAATAACACAATTAAAATTTGATCGCATCACCTAATTGACATAAAGTAGAGAAACATGGATGCTATGTTACTTGGTGAAAGAGAAATAGAGGTTTAAATCAATCATATAGCAAGCATGGTTTAAAAGGCTTGAAAATTTTCAAAAGATGTTAATAGGCAAGGTCGCAATCCCATTTCACGGTTTCAATGTAACATGCCTAGTGAATTACCTAATCAATGTGAAATACAAAAATTCAACAATTTAGGTTCAAAGATTTCAACAAGGCACAAATGCACAACATGGTAATCAAAGTAATAAATAATATAAACAAGCATCATGATGAACGGATTTTATCTAGTAAAGAATTCACAAATAAATCCTTGTTGCTAGTATAGTTTCTAAACTAACAAAGAATCCTTTCATACAAAAAATTGTTTGTAACTAAAGCAAACCCAATAAAATTAAACCGAAGTATTTAAACCTCGGGTCGTCTCTCAAGGAATTGCTGGGAGGTGTAGTTATTATTGGTTATGGAAAAGTATCTTTTTGGGTTTTTTAAATGTGAAACAAGGAATGTAAATAACAAGGAAGTAAAATAACAATTAAGAAAAGTCCTAGAAAGGATTGATAATTAGAAGTCCTATCCTCATTACCATCCTCAATTGTGACATCAATTGTCCATTGCTCCCACTTAGTCAACCTCTAACTATGAAGGTAAGTCAAGTGGATAAATCAATTTGATTCCTCAAGTCCTAGTCAACTCCTATGGAAAGCTAGAGTTAGTGGAATTCAAGTCAATTAGCAACTTTCAATTATCTTTCAACAAAAGAGTTTGATAACTCAAGAGTCTCCAATTACTCAACCAAAGCCAAGAACATAAAATCCTACACTAAAATCCAATCAAGCATTCTATCAAACACTTGGTAGGCACAAAATAAAAGCATAGAAAAGTAATAATAGAATATAAGATCTAAAACCAATAATTGCAAGATCAATGATAACAAATAAAGGAAGAAGCAATAATCATGAAATACCTCAAATTGCATTAATAAGAAAAATCAAATCTAACATGAAAATTCATAAACCAAATTGTCAACATAAAGTAATCAACAAAGAAAATAAATAAACTAGAATGCTAGAACAAATAAAAGTAGAAGAGAAACTAAATTAAAGGAACATTGAACTTGAAATTGAGAAGAAATAAACTTAAAACTAAGAGAAATCCTAAAATCTAGAGAAAGGAGAGAACCTCTCTCTCTAGAAACTACATCTACAACCTAAAATTATTTGAATTGGTGAATGAATGAATTAATGATTCAATGTGTGTTGAGTCTCTGTTTGTCCCCTGGCTTTAGTTTGCGTTTCTGGGCCAAAAACTGGGTCCAAACTCAGCCCAAAATCGCCCCCAGCATTTTCTGGGATTTTTGCAGGTAGCGCATATCACACGTACGCGTCAGTCACGCGTACGCGTCGCTGGTCATCTTCGCGTGTCACGCGTACGCGTCAGGCACACGCACGCATCATCGTGCGAACTCCAATTCAAGCGCACGCGTGAACCATGCGTGCGTGTCGCTTCTTGCTGGTTGTCTCCTTTATTTCTCGTGCTCCTTCCATTTGCAAGCTTCCTCTCCATCCTCTAAGCCATTCCTGCCCTATAAAGCCTGAAAACACTGAACACATGGATCACAGCATCGAATGGTAAAAGGGGGATCAAAAATATATAATTTAAAGGCTTAGGAAGCAAGTTTTCAATCATAGAACAAAATTGGGAAGGAATTGTAAAATCATGCAAATTGTATGAATAAGTGTGCAAAGACTTGATAAAACCACTCAATTGAGCACAAGATAAACTATAAAATAGTAGTTTATCAATCTCCCCACACTTAAACATTAGCATGTCCTCATTCTAAGCTCAAGGAGATATAAATAATGAATGGGGGAAAGTAAGACTCATGAGATGCAACCTATGAATGCAATTATATGCTAAGATGATTTTGTCTACTTGGTTAAAAAGTAAATAAGTTCCCAAGATAAAAACAAATCAGATTCCACTAATTTAAATCACACAATAAAAGACAAGTAAACTTGTAAGAAGATAGTTCATGAAAGCAGGGAACATAGAATCAAGCATTGAACCCTCACTGGTAGTGTATATGCACTCTAATCTCTCAAGTGTCTAGGGTTAATTCACTCTATTCTTCTCTAGTCATACTTTCTAGACTTTGTTCTTCATCTAACCAATCAACAAAAATTTAGTATACCAACGCAAACATCATGAGGTCTTTTCAAGGTTGTAATGGGACTAAGGTAAGAGTGAGGATATATGTATGGCCAAGTGAGCTATAATATGAATCTTTGACTAACCTAAGTTCTCACCTAAACACACAAATACTCTATGTACTTCTAAAATCATGCCTAGCTATCAATAATTCCCACTTTTGTATATTTCCCATACTCATGCACCAAATTTTCTTTAGTTTCACCACATATGCATTGATCTTTTATTAAACTTAACATTAGGGTGATTTTGTCCCCTTATTTATTTATTTATTTATTTGAATATTTTTGGTTTGATTTTTTTTTGAATCATAAAAGCAAACATAACATATCAATGCACATGAGTTTTTAATTTTTCTGGTCTCACATGAGTAGGTACCCGAATTCCCAATATTTTGTCAATGAAACTCTGTACACTTTCATCAACCTAAGTTTCCACAGTTTCCCACACTTAATTGGTACATAATCTCTATCTTAAGCTAACCAAGGATTCAATTTGGGGTAATTAATTACTTTTTTGCTTAAGGCTATTGATGTGGTAAAATATAGAACAAATAGAAATTAAAAGGCTCAAGGTGGCAAACAAAGGTGATTGAAAGGGTAGGCTATTTGGGATGAGTGAGCTAATAACAAATGATGGCCTCAATCACATATAAGCATAAATATACTAAATAATGGACATATAGAATGGAACAAAGTAAAGATTTCAATCATAGAGAAGAAAACACACAAGAATAAAATATTATGGTTAAATAGTGTAACCATGTAATTAAGCTCAAATCTCACAGGTTGTGTGTTCTTAGCTATAATTCATGTTCTTAGCTTAAATTAGTGAAATGCTATAAAAAGGGTCTTGAAAAAGAATTTATCACTCCAGCCAAGTAGTGGTAGAAGAACATGCACAAAATCAAACAAACATGCAATCAAATATGCAAATGCAATTAACATAGAAAATTAAACATTGGTGTTAAGAAGGAAATAACTAACCCACGAAAGTCGGTATCAACCTCCCCACACTTAAAGATTGCACCGTCCTCGGTGCATGCTAAGATGTGCAAGTGGACGGGTTGCTCCAACTGATGCTTTTCTCCATAGATTGTGCAGATGGACTTGTCTGTTGCCCCATTGAGAGGCTTCTCTTTTTCTTTCTCGGTAGCCATCCTGAAAGAAGAATAAAAGAAGAAAAGTAACCCAGAAATAAAGATAGAAAAAAAATAAAATATAGGTGGGTTAATACTAAATAATGAGGGTCTCAATTACATGGTAGTTACAACATGCAAGTGAGAAAACAGTAGAAGCAAATGGCATATCAATAGAGTAAAAATTGCAACAATGGGGGAGAGAGTGTGGGTAATGAAAGACAATATAGATTCATGTCAATGTAAAAGGATTACAAGTATCATAAAAGATTGGCATTGACAGAGAAATAATATCACCAAACAGTGTAAAACAAGTCACGAAGCACCAACATAATGCAAGAAAAGATGCAACAGTTGAATAAGAACATTTAACACCAATGGTAAAATAATAACTTAAAAATAAAAATATGCACAAAATTAAAATGCAATGAATGAAAGTCTGCAAAGAAATTAAGTAAAATAGAATGAAAGAGAATAAGGGTGAGAAGTTAAAGAAATGAAGAAGAAGAAAGTAAGAAAGGAGGAAGAAAGAAGGAGAAATGAGAGAAGAAAGAAGTAAGAATTTAAAAACAGGGCGCGACGCGCACGCGTGCATCACGCGTACGCGTGAAATCTGAGTTGGCCATTTGATGCGTAAGCGTCGCGTACGCGTGGGTGGTCTGAAAGCGAAATGGCGTGCATGCGTTAAAGACGCGTACGCGTGGGTGATTTTGTGCCTCTAGCACAGTTCCATCGCAAGGGCAGCACAACTCTCGGGTCAAACACCCATTTATGCCGATTGCCATATCCACGCGTGCGCATGCTTAACGCGTACGCGTGGATTTCCCAAGTTGCAAGTGACGCGCACGTGTCCTAGACACATACGCGTGGGTCGAATTGTGCGCAGAGCACACCAGCCGCACGATTCCATCACAACTTTCTATTCGTTGGATGGGATAGCAAAATTGGGAATCAACGCTGGTGCATGAAATTGTGATCTCAATGGCGCCAACAACTTGGTACGCACAATTGTAATCTCACTTTTTTTCACAACTTTGCACAACTAACCAGCAAGTGCACTAGGTCGTCCAAGTAATAAACCTTACGTGAGTAAGGGTTGATCCCACGGAGATTGTCGGCTTAAAGCAAGCTATGGTCATCCTTGTAAATCTCAGTCAGGCGAATTCAAATGGTTATGGGATTTTGATAATTAAAATATAAATAAAATCTAAGATAAGATAGAGATACTTATGTAATTCATTGGTGAGAAAATCAGATAAGCGTATGGAGATGCTTTGCTCCTTCTGAATCTCTGCTTTCCTACTGCCTTCATTCAATCATTCGTACTCCTTTCCATGGCAAGCTGTTTGTTGGGGGATCACCGTTGTCAATGGCTACCGTCCGTCTTCTCAGTGAAAATGGTACAAATGTGCTGTCACTGCATGGCTAATCATCTGTCGGTTCTCAATCATGTTGGAATAGGATCCATTGATCCTTTTGCGTCTGTCACTATACCCAACACTCGCGAGTTTGAAGCTCGTCACAGTCATCCCTTCCCAGATCCTACTCGGAATACCACAGACAAGGTTTAGACTTTCCGGATCTCAGGAATGGCTGCCAATAATTCTAGCTTATACCACGAAGACTCCAATCTTTCGGAATGGAGGCTAAGAGATAAACGCTCAAGCTATTGCAGATAGAACGGAAGTGGTTGTCAGGCACGCATTCATAGGTGAGAATGATGATGAGTGTCACGGATCATCACATTCATCAGGTTGAAGTGCGAGTGAATATCTTGGAATAAGAATAAGCTTGAATTGAATAGAAAAACAATAGTACTTCGCATTAATTCATGAGGAACAACAGAGCTCCACACCTTAATCTATGGGGTGTAGAAACTCCACCGTTGAAAATACATAAGTGGTAATGGTCCAGGCATGGCCGAATGGTCAGCCCCCTAAATGTGATCAAGAGATCAAAAGTGATACAAAGATAGTCTCAAAAATGATCTAAAGATGATCAAAAGATGATCAAAAGATGTGAAATAAATCACTAAAAGTAGTTTTTATACTAAACTAGTAGCTAGGGTTGCAGAAAATAAGTAAATGATGCAGAAATCCACTTCCAGGCCCACTTGGTGTGTGCTTGGACTGAGCATTGAGCTTTACACATGTAGAGACTTCTCTTGGAGTTAAATGCTAGGTTGCAGCCTATTTGTGGCATTTAACTCTGGTTTGTAACCTGTTTCTGGCGTTTAACTTCAGAATAGGGCAGGAAGTTAGTGTTTGATCGCCAGTTTGAGTCATCAAAACTAGGGCAAAGTATAGACTATTATATATTTCTGGAAAGCTCTGGATGTCTACTTTCCAACGCAATTGAGAGCGCACCAATTGAGTTTCTGTAGCTCCAGAAAATCCATTTCGAGTGTAGGGAGGTCAGAATCCAACAGCATCTGCAGTCCTTTTTCAGCCTCTGAATCAGATTTTTGCTCAGGTCCCTCAATTTCAGCCAGAAAATACCTGAAATCACAAAAAAATACACAAACTCATAGTAAAGTCCAGAAATATGATTTTTATTTAAAAACTAATAAAAACACAGTAAAAATTAACTAAATTATACTAAAAACTACCTAAAAATAATGCCAAAAAGTGTATAAATTATCCGCTAATCACACGCCCTCGCGTGGCCTACGCGCACGCGTGGGTTGCCCCCTTTTTTTTATGCAAAATGCAAAATGCAGAATGCAGATGATTATGCAGAAATTATGAATGAACACTGATAAAAAGAAAATAAAATAAAACTAAGAATAAGAATGAAATATCATACCATGGTAGGTTGTCTCCCACCTAGCACTTTTAGTTAAAGTCCTTAAGTTGGACATTTGGTGAGCTCCTTATCATGGTGGCTTGTGCTTGAACTCGTCTTGAAACTTCCACCGATATTTATACTTCCCATAGCCTCCAGGGTCCTAAACTAGGCGCATAAAGCCTTCAAGCAAGTTGAAGCAAGTGACAAGGCCCCAAGAGTGTTGATTGCTAGAATGAATTCTGGGATCCCAAACCTTGCTTTTGCACCCATCTTTGTGTTGATCATCATGGTTCAACCGGGTGGCAAGCAATCTGAATTCTCAATGAAGTATCCAAACGATTTCCTAGACCCATTCGATCGATCTCTACACCAATCCTTGCACTTCAACTTGGAGCGTGTAACCATATTGAACCTTGCAGGATAACTCCTACCACAAATCATCTCCCTCTTACTCTTAAAGCCACAAAGATCTCTAAGTTGACCATCCATCTCTAGTAAACCATATTCAAGTGGGAAAGTAAAGGGTAAGTGGTGCACGAAATTGTGATCTCAGGCAACGGCGCCAGAAACTCTGTATGCACGTCTAAATAAATCGTTTTTCATTCACAACTTCGATACAACTAACCAGCAAGTGCACTGGGTCATCCAAGTAATAAACCTTACGTGAGTAAGGGTCGATCCCACGGAGATTGTTGGTATGAAGCAAGCTATGGTCACCTCGTAAATCTCAGTCAGGCAGATATCAAAAGGTTATGGAGTTTTCGAAATTTAATAATAAGTAAACATAAACTAAGGATAGAAATACTTATGTAATTCATTGGTTAAAATTTCAGATGAGCGTACAGAGATGCATTCGTTCCTCTGAACCTCTGCTTTCCTGCTGTCTTCATCCAATCAATCTTACTCCTTTCCATGGCTGGCTTTATGTAAGGACATCACCATTGTCAATGGCTACTTTTAATCCTCTCTGGAAAATGGTCCGATGCACTGTCACTGCATGGCTAATCGTCTGGAGGCATCACCCTTGCCAATGGCTGCATCCTATCCTCTTGTGAAAATGGTCCAAATACTCTGTCACAGCACGGTTAATCATCTGAGGTTCTCGATCATACTGGAATAGGATTCACCCTCCTTTTGCGTCTGTCACTACGCCCAGCACTCGCGAGTTTGAAGTTCGTCACAGTTATTCAATCCCAGAATCCTACTCGAAATACCACAGACAAGGTTTAGACTTTCCGGATTCTCATGAATGTCACCATCAATCTAGCTTACACCACGAGGATTCTGATTAAGAGATCCAAGAGGTACTCATTCAATCTAAGGTAGAACGGAAGTGGTTGTCAGGCACACGTTTATAGGGAATGATGATGATTGTCACGTTCATCACATTCAGGTTGAAGTTTGAATGAATATCTTAGAAGCGGAACAAGTTGAATTGAATAGAAAAACAGTAGTACTTTGCATTAATCTTTGAGGAACAGCAGAGCTCCATACCTTAATCTTTGGAGTATAGAAACTCTACCGTTGAAAATACATAAGTGAAAGGTTCAGGCATGGCCGAATGGCCAGCCCCCAAAACGTGATCAAAAATGATCCGAAGATCATAAGATGTCTAATACAATAGTAAAAAGTCCTATTTATACTGAACTAGTTACTAGGGTTTACAGAAGTAAGTAATTGATGCATAAATCCACTTCCGGGGCCCACTTGGTGTGTGCTTGGGCTGAGCTTGAATGTTACACGTGCAGAGGCTCTTTCTGGAGTTGAACGCCAGGTTGTAACGTATTTCTGGCGTTCAAATCTGGTTTGTGACTTGTTTCTGGCGTTTAACTCCAGACAGCAGCGTAGAACCGGAGTTCAATGCCCTTTTACATCATCTAAACTCGGCCAAAGTATAAACTATTATACATTTCTGGAAAGTCCTGGATGTCTACTTTCCAACGCAATTGGAAGCGCACCATTTTGAGTTCGGTAGCTCCAGAAAATCTACTTTGAGTGCAGGGAGGTCAGAATCCAACAGCATCAGCAGTCCTTCTTCAACCTCTGAATCTGATTTTTGCTCAAGTCCCTCAATTTCAACCAGAAAATACTTGAAATCACAGAAAAACACACAAACTCATAGTAAAGTCCAGAAATGTGAATTTAACATAAAAACTAATGAAAACATCCCTAAAAGTAACTAGATTGCATTTGAGGTATCTCCGGGATCTCATGGTGATGAGCTTCATGCGTCTCTTGAGCTCCATGAATGGGCTCTCTTGCTTGCTCCATCTTCTTCTTAGTGATGGGTTTTTCTTCCTCAATGGGAATGTCTCCTTCTATGAAAGCTCCACCTGAGTAACATAGATGGCAAATAAGATGAGGAAAAGCTAGCCTTGCCCCATGAGAGGGCTTTTTGGCTATTTTGTAGAATTCAAGGGAGATGACTTCATGAACTTCTACTTTCTCTCCAATCATGATGCTATAAATCATGATGGCCCGATCCACAGTAACTTCAGATCGGTTGCTAGTGGGGATGATGGAGCGTTGGATGAACTCCAACCATCCTTTAGCCACAGGCTTGAGGTCCAGTCTTCTTAATTGAACCGGCTTGCCTTTGGAGTCAATCTTCCATTGAGCTCCTTCCACACATATGTCAATGAGGACTTGGTCCAACCTTTGATTAAAGTTGACCCTTCTAGTGTAGGGGCGTGCATCTCCTTGCATCATAGGCAAGTTAAACGCCAACCTCACATTTTCCGTACTAAAATCTAAGTATTTCCCCCGAACCATTGTAATATAATTCTTTGGGTTTGGGTTCTTACTTTGATCATGGTTCCTAGTGATCCATGCATTGGCATAGAACTCTTGAACCATTAGGATGCCGACTTGTTGGATGGGGTTTGTTAGAACTTCCCAACCTCTTCTTTGGATTTCATGTCGGATCTCCAGATACTCATTCTTCTTGAGCTTAAAAGGGACATCAGGGATCACCTTCTTCTTGGCCACAACATCATAGAAGTGGTCTTGATGAGCTTTGGAGATGAATCTTTCCATCTCCCATGACTCGGAGGTAGAAGTTTTTGTCTTCCCTTTCCCTTTTCTAGAGGATTCTCCGGTCTTGGGTGCCATCAATGGTAATGGAAAAACAAAAAGCTTATGCTTTTACCACACCAAACTTAGAATATTGCTCGCCCTCGAGCAAGAGAAGAAAGAAGAGATGAAGAAGAAGAAGAAATGGAGGAGAAGAGGGAGTGGTGTATTCGGCCAAGAAGAGAAAAGATGGTTGTGTTGTGTGAAAATGAGGAAGAATGGATGGCTATATATAGGGAAGGGAGGGGGGTAAGGTTTCGGCCATATAGGGTGGGTTTGGGTGGGAAATTGTTTTTGAATTTTGAAGGTAGGTGGGGTTTATGAGGTAGGTTTATGGGGAAGAATGGATGGATGTGAGTGGTGAAGTGGTGATAGGGAAGAGAGATTGAGGTGATTGGTGAAGAGTTTTGGGGAAGAGTGTTTATGGGATTGTGTGAAAGAGGGGTGAGAAGAAGGGAGTGGAGGTAGGTGGGGATCCTGTGGGGCATAAGGAGGTTCAATGGAATCTCTATGGTCTCTAGATGAGTCTCAGATTCCTTTGGTTCCTCAGAGAGAAACTCCTTATTGATCACTGAACGTCCCAGGAGGTCTTCCTCCTTGGGATTCACGTCCTCTCCTTCCCTTACAGGTTCGGCCATGGTGATTAATTCAATGGCCTTGCACTCTCCTTTTGGATTTTCTTCTGTATTGCTTGGGAGAGTACTAGGAGGGATTCCAATGATCCTTTTACTCAGCTGGCCCACTTGTGCCTCCAAATTTCTAATGGAGGACCTTGTTTCATTCATGAAACTTACAGTGGCCTTAGATAGATCAGAGACTAAGTTTGCTAAATTAGAGGTATTTTGTTCAAAGTTCTCCGTCTGTTGCTGAGTGGATGATGGAAAAGGTTTACTATTGTTAAACCTATTTCTTCCACCATTATTAAAGCCTTGTTGAGGCTTTTGTTGATCCTTCCAAGAGAGATTTAGGTGATTTCTCCATGATGAGTTATAGGTGTTTCCATAGGTTCTGGATCTGCTTCAACAAGAATGTTCTTGTCCTTGCTCCTGCTCATATGAAAAAGAGGAAACAGAAAAATAATAATAATAGGGATCCTTTTTACCCAGGTATAGAGGTTCCCTTTAGGTGAGTGGAAGAAAGGAAGAGTAGAAGAAAAGAAGATGAGAGAGAAGGAGAATTTTCGAGAATAATTTTTGAAAAAGAGTTAGTGATTTTCGAAAATAGTTTTTGAAAAAGGTTAGTAATTTTTCGAAAATTAAAATAAAAAATTAAAATAATTAGTTAATTAAAAAGAAATTTTGAAAAAGGGGGAAGATATTTTCAAAAATTAGAGAGAGAGAGTTAGTTAGGTAGTTTTGAAAAAGATAAGAAACAAACAAAAAGTTAGTTAGTTAGTTGAAACAAATTTTGAAAATCAATTTTTGAAAACATAAGAAGATAAGAAGTTAGAAAGGATATTTTAAAATCAAATTTTGAAAAAGATAATATAAAGAGATATTTTTGAAAAGGTATGATTGAAATTAGTTTTGAAAAAGATTTGATTTTTAAAATCACAATTAATGACTTGATTCACATGAAATCACAAGATATGATTCTATAACTCAAAGTTTGAATCTTTCTTAACAAGTAAGTAACAAACTTGAAATTTTTTAATCAAAACATTAATTGATGATTTTATTTTCGAAAATATGATGTAAAATTAAGAAAAAAATTTTTGAAAAATATTTTAAAAATTTTCGAAAATAAATAAGAAGAGTGAAAAAGATATGATTTTTGAAAAAGATTTTGAAAAAGATAAGATTTTTAAATTGAAAATTTGATTTGACTCATAAGAAACAACTAGATTTTAAAAAATTTTTGAAAAAGTCAACTCAAATTTTCGAATTTATGAGAGAAAAGAGGGAAAGATATTTTTTTGATTTTTGAATTTTTAATGATGAGAGAGAAAAACATGAAAATGCTGCAATGCATGAAAATTTTTAGATCAAAACAATGAATGCATGCAAGAATGCTATGAATGTCAAGATGAACACCAAGAACACTATGAATGTCATGATGAACATCAAGAACTTATTTTTGAAAATTTTATATGCAAAGAAAACATGCAAGACACCAAACTTAGAAATCTTTCATGTTTAGACACTATGAATGCAAAAATGCACATGAAAAACAAGAAAAGATGCAAAACAAGAAAACATCAAGATCAAACAAGAAGACTTACCAAGAACAACTTGAAGATCATGAAGAACACCATGAATGCATGAATTTTTCGAAAAATGCAAGATGAATATGCAATTGACACCAAACTTTCAACTTGACTCAAGACTCAAACAAGAAACATGAAATATTTTTTATTTTTATGATTTTTTTATTTTATGAATTTTTTTTTGTATTTTCTTTTAATTTTTTTCGAAAATCATTTTGAAAAAGAAAAATAAGGATTCCAAAATTTTTAATATGAATTCCAGGAATCTTATGCTCTTTAAACTAAAGCTCCAATCAAAGGGTCAGGCATGGCTTAATAGCCAGCCAAGCTTTAGTATGTAACTCAGACATGACACGCCTGACATTCCCTACCCAGAAGAATTAGACATGGCTTTACAGCTAGCCAGGCTTCAACATGCTTCATGAAACACTAGAATTCATTCTTAAAAATTCTGAAGAAAAATATATTTTTGAAAACATTTTTATTTTAAAATTTTTTTTTCGAAAACAAAGGACAAATTTTTGAAAGATTTAAAAAAAAATTTTGAAAATAAAACAAAAAAAAATTACCTAATCTGAGCAACAAGATGAACCGTCAGTTGTCCAAACTCGAACAATCCCCGACAACGGCGCCAAAAACTTGGTGCACGAAATTGTGATCTCAGGCAACAGCGCCAGAAACTCTATACGCACGTCTAAATAAATCGTTTTTCATTCACAACTTCGATACAACTAACCAGTAAGTGCACTGGGTCGTCCAAGTAATAAACCTTACGTGAGTAAGGGTTGATCCCACGGAGATTGTTGGTATGAAGCAAGCTATGGTCACCTCGTAAATCTCAGTCAGGCAGATATCAAAAGGTTATGGAGTTTTCGAAATTTAATAATAAGTAAACATAAACTAAGGATAGAAATACTTATGTAATTCATTGGTTAGAATTTCAGATACCCAGAGTCCTACTCGGAATACCACAGACAAGGTTTAGACTTTCCGAATTCTCATGAATGCCGCCATCAATCTAGCTTACACCACGAAGATTCTGATTAAGAGATCCAAGAGATACTCATTCAATCTAAGGTAGAACGGAAGTGGTTGTCAGGCACGCGTTCATAGGGAATGATGATGATTGTCACGTTCATCACATTCAGGTTGAAGTGCGATTGAATTGAATAGAAAAACAGTAGTATTTTGCATTAATCTTTGAGGAACAGCAGAGCTCCACACCTTAATCTATGGAGTGTAGAAACTCTACCGTTGAAAATACATAAGTGAAAGGTTCAGGCATGCCCGAATGGCCAGCCCCCAAAACATGATCAAAAATGATCCAAAGATCATAAGATGTCTAATACAATAGTAAAAAGTCCTATTTATACTAAACTAGGTACTAGGGTTTACAGAAGTAAGTAATTGATGCATAAATCTACTTCCGGGGCCCACTTGGTGTGTGCTTGGGCTGAGCTTGAATGTTACACGTGCAGAGGCTCTTTCTGGATTTGAACACCAGGTTGTAACGTATTTCTGGCATTCAACTCTGGTTTGTGACTTGTTTCTGGCGTTTAACTCCAGATAGCAGCGTAGAACTGGCATTCAACGCCCTTTTACGTCCTCTAAACTCGGCCAAATTATAGACTATTATACATTTCTGGAAAGCCCTGGATGTCTACTTTCCAACGCATTTGGAAGCGCGCCATTTGGAGTTCTGTAGCTCCAGAAAATCCACTTTGAGTGCAGGGAGGTCAGAATCCAACAGCATCAGCAGTCCTTCTTCAACCTCTGAATCTGATTTTTGCTCAAGTCCCTCAATTTCAGCCAGAAAATACCTGAAATCACAGAAAAACACACAAACTCATAGTAAAGTCCAGAAATGTGAATTTAACATAAAAACAAATGAAAACATCCCTAAAAGTAACTAGATTCTACTAAAAACATACTAAAAACAATGCCAAAAAGCGTATAAATTATCCGCTCATCAGTAAGGATAAGGATTTTACCCACTTGAATGTTGTATTGGGTGGTAATGGCTTTGGGAGGGGTGTTTTCAATGGTTTTGCAAGCTCAACTCCTTTGTGCTCTTCTTTGAATTCTTTCACCTCCTTGTAAGCCTCTTCAACTTCAACCGTGCCCTGATCAAAATCTACTAATTCTTCCTCATCACTCAAGTCATAAGTTGGAGGTTGAGAAAAGTCTACCTCCACATCATCTTCAGATTCACTTGGAGAAAGTTCTTCAAACTTAAGGGGTTCAGTTGCGGATGCAAGTTCACCACTAGGAGGGCTTGATTCATGATCACCATCACCAAGGGAACCTGCTTCTTGATCTATTCCGTCCACTTCTTCATGAGGAACATGCCTTGGAGGTTGTGTACTATCCTCCTCAACATCAATTTCAAACTTTTTGGCAGAATTCTCTATGGCTCTCAATTCCCATGGAGGTTCAGCATCTCCTAGGTCTTCAACCACTTCTTCTTCTTCGATAATGACGGCTTCCTTCAATTGCTCTAATACAAAATCGAACTCCTCCTTGATGTCTTCCCTCACCAATTCTTCAGCTACTTCTACATCTTCACGGATCTCTACTTCCGCATTTTGGGCCTCCTCGTGCTTCTTTTGAAGTATTGATGCATCCACACGGGATATAAGAGCTTGGAGAGTAGAGGTTAGACCAGTGAAAGTAGAGGTAATTGTGGTTTAAAGCTCTATTTGCCTTTGGCGAATAACATTAAGGGTGTTGTCATCCCATGGAGGTTGGGGTGGATAGGAGGATTCATTATCTTGGAGAAAGGGTTCATAATAGGAAGGTGGTTCTTGTAACACCCTAATTAGCCTAAGCCTTACCTCGCGTCGTAAGGCAAAGGTTAACCAGAGGTTACGACAGTTCTAAGCTCATACGTATAATATATAGAAGAATAATATAATATCTAGAAGCCCAATGAAAGATATAGCTCAAATTTTGGATTTCAAAAGCGCAAAACGTACTAACGAAGCTACTATCTTAAAGCATAAGAAACAGAAGTGATATAAACAAGGTAATAGTATAATAGTGAAATATCATAAGAAAACTAGCCACGACTCGCGGAGTTTAAGCCGGCTAGCCATATACAGGTATACTGAACCATATAGAAACCTGACAGTGTGAAACAGCTTATACAAGTTTTTCTCTCATAATACAAGCCACTAGGCAAGGACAAAATAGAAAAGTGAGAGACATATAAACAAAATAAACCAAAAGACTCCAATAGAATCCAAGATCCTCCGCTTCTGTCACCATCCCAAGCAACTCACCGAGGTGGGTTGCGACCTGCATCTGAAAAACACAACAGAAATACGGTATGAGAACCGGGGATTCTCAGTATGGTAACAGTGCCCAGTGATGTAAGATATAAGACCCCGGGACGCCAAAGGCAATCCTAAGCTCCATATCCATCACAAGATTCAAACTTAAAGCATTCTAAGACAAATAAGCATAATATACCAACATTAACTTAAATAAACCAGGTAATCTATCCTAGGGGATTTTTATTCTAACCAAACACTGCTGTCCTACAGCCTTCACCAACCGATCCTCCATACGATCCCATCGCCACCGCCTTCCGAACCTCCTCAATCCCAGTAGAAAACACAGGTAATATACAATGCAAGTAAAACACAAGTAGAAGCATATGAAAAAAATAATTCAGATAGCAATTAAACATGTTATTCAATTAGGCATACAATTACAAGTCGACAAAGCAAACAAACAGATAGAAAATGCATATGATGAATGCCTGCCCTACTGGCTGTGATATCACATTGTCAGTTCAACTGCAAACCCGACACATCTCCATGGAGATGTCGCCCTTCGGATTTCTCATATGGGAACCCCCGAGATATAGTGCCCGAATCATTGTCAAGGTACCGGCGCCTGCTCGCCTATAGATCCGAACGGATGCGAGCGGGATACTCTTGCCTCAGACCTCACATCTCAACGTAAGCGGGACGAACCATCGCCCTTACGCTGCCGCCGCTACCTCGACAGGCGGGATCCAACCGTCGTCTCTGTCGGGCGCATAGCGCCTCATATTCTCAGTAAAAACAATATTTCAGTGGTTTTCAGAAAACATTTTCAATATACAGAGATCCATCGTCTCAATCCGAGTCCTCGACTCATCCCAACCACTGTCCATTCATTCTCAGTTTCCAATGTCAAAAGTCCATCATTCCTTATCTCATATATCAATCATCCTTCACCCATTGTCAAATCATTCTCAGCACGCCAGAAACCTAGGCTTCCGTTTTCTAATTTATCACAAAATCATGTACTAGAACCCTTAAGTTATATCCCATGTTCTAATACTCAAAACTAAGCCCAAAAGTCTTAAAACGGTGTTTTAGAAGGTTACAACCTTGTTGGGAAGGTAGAATAGTTGAAAAACAAGAAAAATTTAAGAAACGGGACGTGTGCGGCCGCACAGGGGTGTGTGCGTGCGCACGCCCAGGAGATTTTAAGATGGGTACGTATGCACAAGGGTGTGCGTATGCACAGGTGACAAAATTTTAAGAATCTGTTCACTCGCACAACCTATGCCAGCGCCCCCAACAGACTGACCTTCCCGACATGTGCGTCCGCACAGGTTGAAAATTTTCCTTAGATATGTGCGCGCACAAGCCGTGCTGGCGCTGCGAACAGAACGCACTTCCCTACTTGTGCGTGCGTACAGGCGTGTGCGTGCGCACATGTCAAAATATTTGCAGGGTGTGCATCTGCACGAGGGTGTGCGCCCGCACATATCAGAAATCATGAAATTCTGCAACTTTGAAGAATTTCAGAATTTTAACACCAACTTTGAAGGATCATAACTTCCTCTACAAAATTCTAATTTTCACAAATTTTATATCGATTTAAAGAGTTTTCAAAGATCTTTAATTCTAAAGAAATTTCAATTAGTTTTGAAAGTCGAGGAAAAAGTTACGATCGAGAAAAGTTCACCAAAAACTCAATTTTACCAAACTTCACAATTTACACAATTTCTTCCCACACACATTCCAAACCATACCATACCATTCCAAACCCCCTTCTCTCATCAGAATTTACCTTTTGTATCATATCACACCAATCATACCACAATTTCTTTCACCTTTCATTATTCTCAACTTCATTTATCACATATATATAACATATCCACCAATCATCATCATCTCACTACCAATTCTCATCACCAACTCAACCAAGATTCATATTCATAATCAACAATACTCATGCATCTAATCCATCGTATTTCAACTTTATCATGTAATCACAACAACACATCAATACATTATACCTCATCAACACAAACAATCATCAACAACATACAATTTTCAATCCTATCCTATAGGTCACTAGCCTAAGTGTCCATGAATATTATATACTATATAGAGGAAATCGAAACCATACCTTGGCCGATTCCCTTTATGCACCTAAATTCCAACTTAGCACAAAGAAGCTTCCAACCACAATCCAAGCTTTCAATTCCACTCCAATAAGCACAATTAAGTTCCAAGAGCTCCCAAAGCCACAATAATCAAACTATACGCATACAAATCACCTCAAATCAACCTAGGGTTCCAATTAAACATAAATTCACAAGGGTTTAGTGGCTCTTACCTTTTTCAACAGATTTACTAGCAAGAATCCAGGGCTAAGCAAGGATTAGAGCAAACCTAAACATCCAAAATCACAAAAACTCATTTAATAAAAAACTCTATATACCCGAAATTTTGAGGAGAAAAAATGAGAGGGATTAGAGCTTTTCATACCAGTTTTTTATATGGGTTATGTAGAGCTCTCTATGAGGAACGCGTAGCCGCAAACGGTGCGGCAATCGGAGCTCTCTAGCTCAAGATATGAGCTTTGGAAGAAGATGATGAATAGTGCCCAAAAAGGGTTTCTTCTTCCTCTCTTCAATTCAGCATGAGTGTGGGTATGTTTAGTGTTGTGACCGATTTGGTTCATTTAATGACCCTTTTATAATTTGAGCTTGGGCCAAAATTGGGCCCAGTCTAACCCGTTAGCGTTTTTACCCCTTTTGGCCCAACTTCGGGCCAAACCTTTAAAATTAACGCCCGGTTTTCCATTTCTAACATTTTTCTAAGGTTATTTCCGGTTTTTACTTTTTCTCATGCGGTACGGGGCAAACTTGAACCGGTTCAACCAGTTCAACTGCCAGTTTGCGGTTTTTCGTGGAAAGCACATTTTCTGACTCAGAAAGACCTACTAAGTCCGAAAATCACCTTTAAATCCTCAAATTGTCACTCTAACTTTTCGAAATATAATTTGGGCAATATTAATTACTTAATTAACCAGTTGATTAGTTTCGTTTCTTACATTCTCCCCACCAAATAAGAAATTTTGCCCTCAAAATTTGAATTACCTGAGAAAAGCTCGGGATAATCCTTTCGCATTTCAGACTCCAGTTCCCAAGTGTGCTCTTCTGCTCCTGCCCGCTCCTAAGCAACTTTAACCAATGGGACATCCTTTCCTCGCAGCTTCTTCACACTAGTGTCATCGATCCTCACTATCGTTACTTGAAAAGTTAAGTTCTCCTTCAACTCAATAGACTCAGGCTCCAACACATGAGCCGCATCCGACGTGTACTTACGGAGTTGTGACATGTGGAATATGTCATGCAAGTTAGACAGATGAAGTGGCAAAGCGACTTGATACGCCACCGGCCCGAATCTTTTTAGTATCTCAAACGGTCCTATATCTTGGGTTCAACTTCTTGGTCTTAATTGCTCTTCCAATCTCCATTGTCGGTGTAACCCTAAGGAATACGTGTTCTCCTACTACAAAATCTAACGATTTCCTTCTCTGATCCGCATAACTCTTTTGTCAACTCTGAGCAGTCAAAATCCTTTCTCTATTCTCTTAATCTTCTCAGTAGTCTCTGCTACCACATTTGGACCCAATACACTTGCTTCACCAGATTCATACCAACAAAGTGGAGACTAGCACTTCCGTCCATATAAAGCCTTATACGGAGCCATCCCAATGCTCGCATGAAAACTGTTGTTATATGCAAACTCCACCAATGGCATGTAATGATCCCAACTCTCGGGTTGATCCAACACACATGCTCTTAGCATATCTTCCAACGTCTAAATAGTCGTTTCCGATTGTCCATCAGTTTGCGGATGGTATGTGGTACTGAGACATAGCTTCGTACCAAAGCCCTTTGGAAGGCTCCCTAAAACCTTGAAGTGAATTGGGGATCACGGTCCGACACAATGCTCGATGGCACACCATGCAGCCTTACTATCTCTTTGATATACAATCTTGCTAACTCCTCCATAGAATAGTTTACTCGGATAGGCAGAAAATGAGCGGATTTGGTTAAGCGATCCACGATCACCCAAATTGCATCAAATCCCAAACTAGTCCTCGGTAAACCGGTCACAAAATCCATCACTATTCTTTCCCACTTCCACTGTGGAATCTCAAGTGGTTGTAGCATTCCTGATGATTTCTGGTGCTCTATCTTTACCTTCTGGCAAGTTAAACACTTGAATACTACTGTTGCTACATCACCCTTCATCCCCGCCCACCAGAACATCTTCTTTAAGTCATAATACATCTTCTGCTTCCGGGATGAATAGAAAACACACTGTTGTGAGCTTCTGATAATAAATCTTGTCTCAAACCTCCTACATCCGGTATGCAAATCCTCCCCTTGTATCTCCACAACCCTTCATCATCCTTAGTGAATTCTTCACACCTCTTACCACCAACTGGTTGAAACAATTGCTGAAGCTTCTGCTCATTTTGTTGAGCCCTTTGTATTTCTGATTTAAACGTGCTTGAGATTTGTAGCTGGTTCAAACAACCTCTTCCAGAAACTTCACCAATATCCAGCTTAAGATCTACAAACTTATCCAATAGCTCTTCTTCCTTGATTCTCATCCAAGCAATTGTTAAAGATTTTTGACTCAGAGCGTCTGCTACTACGTTCGCCTTTCCAGGGTGATAACTCAACTCGAAATCATAATCTTTAAGTAACTCCATCCACCTCCTCTGGCGCATATTTAGCTCTTTCTGATCAAAGATATACTGGAGACTCTTATGATCAGAAAAGACGCTAAACCTTACTCCGTACAAGTGGTGCCTCCAAATCTTCAATGCAAACACAATCGCCGCTAATTCCAAGTCATGAGTGGGGTAATTCACCTCATGCGGTCTTAGCTGACGTGATGCGTAAGCCACTTGATAAACCACTATTTTATGGTTTATATTGTATTTAATTGTGTGGTTTTATCATGATTCTTACCCACTTATTCATTAAATTAGCATGCATTTAGATTTCCTTCCTGAATTTATTACATGTTTGAAAACTGCTTCCTAGAGACTTTAATTATTTATTTTTAATTCTCCTTTATTCCATTCGATGGCGTGATCTGTGTGTTAAGTGTTTCAGACTTTATAGGGCATGAATGAGTTGGAGATTGGAAAGGAAGCTAGCAAAAATGGAAGAAACACAAGAATTTTGAGGAGATAACCAGCGAGAAGTGACGCGGTCGCATGGCTCACGCGACCGCGCAGAGGAGAGCGAATCGCAGCGACGCGGCCGCATGGCTCACGCGGCCGCGCGGATTGGAAAGCCCAAGCGACGCGGTAGCGTGGACGACGCGAACGCGTGGCGAGAAAAAAAACGCGAATGACGCGTCCGCATGGATGACGCGATCGCGTGACATGTGCGATCTGCATAACCTGCAGAATTCATTGGAGGCGATTTTGGACCCTATTTCGACCCCGTTTTTGGCCCGGAATAGCAGACTAGAGTCAGAGAACATGCAGAAACAAATAACACATTCATTCAGAGACAGTGGGAGATCTAGTTTTACTCTCTTAGGTTTTCTCTCTAGGTTTTTAGAAATTTAATTTTTAATTAGTCTTAGCATTGGAACATTGAGAAGAGTTATTTCCTCATCAAGACTTCATCATTCTAGTTTGTTTTCTTAACTTGGTTTCATTCTTCCATGTTCTTTGTTTTGTTCAATTTTGTCATTCAGATACTTTTATGATTATTTAATGCAAGGATTATTTCTTTTTAATTCAATTTCAATTCCAATAATCATGTCTTCTTTTAATTCCCTTTCATATGCTATGAATTTATTATTTACAATGTGTGAGTAGTTTCTTCACTTGATGAGGAGTTGATTAAAAGGAACTCTTGAGTTGGAAGGATTGAAGGAAAAATTTGTAATTGGGTTAAATGTTAGATTGTTATCCTGTCACCAACGCCAATCCCTTTGAACTAAGTGGGTTGCAACTTGTGAACAGATTTGGCATTCCAACTTGTTTGACTTTCCCTTACCTAGTAAAGGATAACCAAACAGAACAACCATTAATTATAAATTAATCTTACAATCACTCCATCAATAGTAGAAATTCCAACCAATCAACTCCCAGTCAAGGCTTTTATTCATATTATTTAAATTTCCTTAATTTACATCCCAATTTACTTAGCTCAACTTCTTGGAACATCCGATTAATAAGATAGCACACTTTTCTGCAACTCGTTGGGAGACGACCTGGGACTTAAAACTCCCAGTAATTTTTAATTGAAATTCTCTGTGACATACTTTTAAATTGATAGGCAGATTTTCGGTGAGTTAAGAACTATACTTGCAACATAACCATTTTAATAATTTTTAATTCACCAGCTTCTGCGTCTCATCAATTTTCGGCGCCATTGTCGGAGAGTTGCAATAGAGTGTTAATTTTATTAATTAGAATTTATTTATTTGCATTTTATTTTATTTTGCTACTTTGAGCTGCATGTTTCTTCCGTCAAATGACGCGTTCACTTCCTGATCCATGCTTGCTAATATTCGATCCTGAAATTGAAAGGACAATTTCACGAACAAGGCGAGAACAGCGTCGGTTAGCCCGCTCTGAGGGCGGATCTGAAAGTGAATCTGAGGAAGAAACCAGCCCCCGTTCTACTGATTCGGTTGTTTTACGCGCAGAAAACATTGCAGCTAGGAGAGTTACCATCCAGGAGGAAGGAGCCCCTGATTTTACAATGCAACCGTTTCAAGCGCATCATCCGGCGGTGGCTACAGATTTTGAAATAAAGCCCGCACTGCTAAATTTGATGCCCAAGTTTCATGGCCTACCTGCTCAAGAGCCTATCAAGCACTTGAGAGATTTCCAGGCAGCTTGTTCTACTGTCAGGCGTGATGGCACTGATGAAACTTCAATTCCGCTGAAAACTTTTCTGTTTTCTCTTGAGGGAAAAGCAAAAGAGTGGTACTACACTCAACCTCTAGCAAATGTATCCAACTGGGATACACTCAGAAAGGAGTTTCTGGAGAAATTCTTTCCATCTAAAGTTACTGATAAGCTAAGGAAGGATATCTCCACAATTGTTCAGGATGACAATGAGACTCTCTTTGAATACTGGGAGCGCTTCAATAATCTTCTGGAAGCATGCCCCCTCCACATGATTGACAAGATCGTGCTACTCAGCTATATTACACAGGGTATGAGGCCCCAAGATAAGACCTTACTAGAAAGTGCCAGCAATGGGTCTATGAAGAAGTACAAGACCACTGATGAAGCTTGGCAATTGATCAGTGATTTAGCTGAATCTACTAAGAACCACAGACAAAAGCAAGGCCGTTCAAAAACTATTGCAGAAGTATCTTCTAGCAGAGAGACTGCTGCTCTAACTCAAAGCATCTGTGAAATGACCAACTTGCAGAAGCAAATACAGTTGAATCAACAAGCTCAGCAAGCTCAACCTCCACCACAGCAAAGCCAACAACTAGTCCCACAAAGAATTTGCGGAATCTGTGCTGATTATAGCCATTACACTGATGAATGCCCGCAGCTCCAACAAGAAGACAACATGGTGGCATCCACTCACAACTTCTATGACCGCCCCACCAAGGGTACAATCAAAGTGGAAATAATAACCATGGATGGCAGGACAATTCAAATCAGAATTGGAGGGACAACAATAACAGAGAAGGCAGAGATAATCAGGAAAATCAGAGGTGGAACAATAACAATAACAGGTAGTAAAATCAACCTTACAGAGCACCTCACCTGAGGCAGAACCAAGGACCACAGAACAATCAGCAGCAAACCTCTCAATTTACCCATCCTTCTTTACCTTCTACTGAAGACCTACTTTAATCTTTTGAGAAAAGACAACAGACCATGGAAAGTAACATCATGAATAGTATTAATGCCAGTCTGAATGGTTTCACCTCTACTATGCAAGCTTTTATGACACAGCTTGGATCAGCACAAAATTCCAGTAACCAACCATCAAGCACCACTGGAATCTCCTCTCAACCATTACCCAATCCAAAGGGAGGCATTAATGCTATCACCCTGAGGTCCGGAACCACACTGCAGGAGAGGAATCAGGAGGAACCAAGCTCACCAGAATACGCCTCAGCTGAAGAAGTGGTAGAAATCTGGCTGAAGTTCAAAAGGAAGAGTTTGAAGAGAGGCACACTGGACAAGGTCCAAGTGTGGGGACCCTCTTAACTGACAATGGGGGCACTTCGCCATTTTTACGAGCCCCAGATAATCCAGAGCCTGCCCATGATCAAAAGTTAGAATTGAAACCTCTCCCTCCACATCTCAAATATGCTTATCTTGAGGATGAGCAGAAGCTTCCAGTTATTATTGCAAGGGAACTGACTTCTCAACAAGAGGACTAGTTACTTGATGTACTGAGGAAGCATAAGAAGGCAATTGGGTGGAGTTTGGCAGACATAGTGGGAATCAACCCTCAAGTATGCGAGCACAGAATATTTCTAGAAGAGGGAGCAAGACCTGTCTATCAACCCCAAAGAAGATTGAACCCCACCATCTTGAAAGTTGTCAAAAAGGAAGTGACCAGACTATTAGAAGCAGGTATCATATATCCCATTTCAGACAGTGAATGGGTAAGCCCAGTACAAGTGGTGCCCAAGAAATCTGGAGTCACTACAGTGAAGAGTGAGCATGGAGAGCTCATAGCAACTAGAGTTCAGAATGCTTTGAGAGTCTGCATTGATTACATGCGTCTCAACCAAGCTACCCGTAAGGATCACTACCCACTTCCATTCATTGATCAAATGCTGGATCGCCTGTCAGGTAAATCACATTATTGCTTTTTAGATGGTTACACAGGTTATTTCCAGATTCATATAGCTCCTGAAGATCAGGAAAAGACTACTTTTACATGTCCTTTTGGGACCTATGCTTATAAGAGAATGCCCTTTGGCTTGTGCAATGCACCAGCTACCTTCCAAAGGTGCATGGTGAGTTTTTTCTCTGATCTTATTGAGGACTGTATAGAAGTTTTTATGGACGATTTTAGCGTTTATGGTGATTCTTTTAGCCTTTATTTAGATGGATTATCTCGAGTATTAGACAGATGTGTTAACACAAACCTTGTATTGAATTTCGAAAAATGCCACCTTATGGTAAAACAAGGGATTGTATTAGGACATGTGGTATCTAATAATGGTATTTCTGTAGACCCAGCAAAGGTGAATGTTATTTCTTGTTTACCTTACCCCTCTTCTGTGAGGGAAGTCCGTTCGTTCCTTGGCCATGCAGGTTTCTATCGGAGATTTATTAAGGACTTTAGTAAGGTGGCACTTCCCTTATCCAGATTACTGCAGAAGGATATCGAGTTCGAGTTCAGTGAGGATTGCAAACAAGCGTTTGATAAGCTGAAGACTGCTCTAACGCAAGCCCCAATTGTGAGAGGACCAGACTGGAGCCAGCTGTTTGAAATCATGTGCGATGCTTCCAACCATGCAGTAGGAGCAGCGCTGGCTCAGCGTGAAGGTAAGGATCCTTTTGTTATTGCCTATGCGTCTAAGACTTTAGACACTGCCCAGTCCAATTATACTACTACTGAGAAAGAGCTTCTTGCTATTGTTTTTGCTCTGGATAAATTCTGGGCTTATTTACTTGGTACTAGAGTAGTAGTGTATTCGGACCATGCAGCTCTAAAGTATCTATTAGCTAAAAAGGAATCCAAACCAAGACTTATACGTTGGATACTGCTGTTACAAGAATTTGATTTAGAAATAAAGGCTAGGAGTAGTAATCAGAATTTAGTAGCAGACCACTTGAGTCGCCTTGAACATATTAAGGATGATTCTACTCCTATAGATGATAATTTTCCTTTTGATAACCTGCAAGCAGTATCTGAAGTAACCCCTAGGTATGCACCTGTCGCTAATTATTTAGTTAGCCACACATTTCCTCCAAATTTCTCTAAACATCAAAGAGACAAGCTGAAAAGCGAGTCTAAATATTATATATGAGATGACCCATATTTATGGAGATGTGGCGCTGACCAGATAATTAGACGTTGTATGCCTCAATCAGAATTCCAGTCCATTTTATAGGCCTGTCACTCATCTGAGAGTGGAGGACATTTTGGCCCTCAAAGAACAGCTAGAAAGATTTTAGACTGTGGATTCTGGTGGCCTACTCTTTTTAGAGACGCTGCTGAGTTTTGTAAATCCTGCCCCCCATGCCAGAAATTTGGTAATATATCTAGGAGGGATGAGATGCCTCAACAATATATGCTCTTCTGTGAAATTTTTGATGTTTGGGGCATTGACTTCATGGGTCCATTTCCAAATTCTAATGGATATTTTTATATATTGTTAGCTGTGGATTATGTTTCTAAATGGGTGGAAGCAATTCCTACCCGTACTGATGATGCTAACACTGTTGTTTCCTTTGTGGAAAACCATATTATATGTCGCTTTGGATCACCACGAGCGATCGTGAGCGATCAAGGGACCCATTTTTGTAACAGGAGACTAACAGGGTTGATGAAGAGTAGTGCTGGATTGGTGCTGGAAGCACAATTCTTTTCACGCGACCGCGTCGCCTACGCGGCCACGTCATCCATTTTCTGATGCACCCTCATGCGATCGCGTGCCCCACGCGATCGCGTCACCCCAATTTGGCAATTAAATCATAATGAACAGAGAGTTGTGCTGGAGCGAGGCTGCACTCGCGCCAGCAGCGTAACATGGGTCACGCGACCGCGTGACCGACGCAATCGCTTCCCCTTACCTGACGCGCGCCCACGCGGCCGCGTTGCATGCGCCGCACAGCTCAACCTAAAATTGCCACATATCTTATCTTCCTCTCCCCCAAATCCTACTTTTTCTTTTCCCTCCTTATTTCTTCCTTTCCCCTTCCCCCTTCTATCTCACCTTTCACTCTCTATCCCTCTCACCACCATTAACAAGGTTTTACTCTCTTCTTCCTTCTTCTCTTTTCCATCATTCTTATTATATTATATACATTTTTATTTTCTTTTTCTTTCCTTTTTCTTTTCACTTTTGTATTTTATTTTCTTCTTTCCCTTTTTACATGGTGCTAGAAAATTTTTGAGTCATCATCCCTCATTATATGCTTGTGGATTATTGCAAATTGTTTGACAATTATTTTTCTCCCATTTAAGGGATTGCTTGCATGTTCATTTTCATATTTTCTATACCCTATTCACCATGCATGCTATGTGTTTGTGAAAAAGCTCATGTGGCATTATGCACTTCTCTATGTTGCTATACTATTCAATGCTTGCTTTTCACAACTTTCCCTTATTATTTTATTAATTGAATTCAATTGTCAATACAAACGTGATGGTTTGTTACGAAGTAATGCTTGGTCTATGCTACTCATGCCCTTTGCCAGCATGCCAATAAACACCTTGCATTCACTTGTTTTTATCTGCACTAGCTATTTTCCATTGATGGCTTTTCATATGTACTCGAGAGCATGTGTTAATGTCATCCACATTTTACTATGCATCATTTACCCTCTTTTCCGTTTCCTTCCCTGCTGTATATCTCTTTAAATTTAATTTTCTTTTTCTTTCCTTCTTTCAGGATGGCAACCAAGAAAGGGAAGGAGAAAGCAACTTCCAAACCACCAGCAAGAAGAGGAACTAAAAGAGCATTAGTGGCAGAGCCTTCTTCCATCACAATCAAGCCCTTAACAAAACGAGTCAAGAGGATAATAAAGGTTGACGAAAAGGAGAAAGCCTTTCCAGCAAAAGACGCTGCGCGATTTTCCAATCGCTACTGTGAGCA
>NC_029793.2:38988928-38999760 GCF_000816755.2 Arachis ipaensis | reverse complement strand
CTTCAACACCAGAGATACCAATTTGACTGGGACTCTGTTCTCGGAGTCATCGCATTACCTGGCAGCCGTTGGATCTATGGATACCATTGTACCCGCCCAAAGGGAATCTTGGCTTCATCACTTACCTTGGAGGCTCGCGTATGGGCGCAGATCATGTCCCATTACGTCTTTCTGAGCACTCATGAGTCCTCCTTCACTGCAGACATGGCTGTTCTACTATGGTGCATCCTAACAGACCAACCTCTGAATCTCTCAAGACATATCCGGAATGCTATGGAACACGTACAAATTGCGGGCAACTTACCTTTTCCCGCCCTGGTCTCAGATCTTGTCTCAGCAGCCGGAGTCTCCTATAGAGCTGGGGACACCAAAGCCGTACTTCCACGGGATGATCAGTATGTCCCTAACGGGAAATACCTCAGACTCTCAGCAGCCACTACAAGCCTTCCTACTGCTCCAGTTGAAGATAATCCTTCTTCAACACCACAAGCATCTACAACTGAGAAATTGCTCCAGTAGATAATAGAACGGTTGGATTGGCAGGAACAGAAAGCAAAGATGAGAGAGCGCCGTAACGAGCGCCGATTCAAACACCTCAAGGAGCTACTCAAGGGACGCTTCAGAGACTCAGATACCCCAGATTCCACTTCCTTTACTAGCACAGGGAGCCATGACGGCCCCGACTGTGGAGATACTGCTACCAGCCCACCCCTGTTCCTAACAGATAGCACCGAGGACGGTGCAAAGCCTTAAGTGTGGGGAGGTCGGTCAGTACCTGACTTCCGGAGGTAAATTCTCTTCTCTAGCACCAATAATTAGGATATTTTAGTTAGATTTTCTTTCCTTTATAGAATAGAATAAATTGCATAGGTTAGGATAGTTGCATGCATGTTCTACTTGATTGAAAAGACAATAAGTTTCTTTTAAAAATCTATCTTTGGAACAAAATTTCACTAATTTTTCGAAAATTCTTAGGATAAATTTGCTTGAGTTGTATTTGGAACATGATATTTGAGTTAAAGAACACACAACCTGTGAAAGATTTGAACCTTTATGAATGGTTACATTATTTAACCATAATTATTTCATTCTTGTGTGTTTACTTCTCTATGATTGTAATCTATATTTTGTTTTATCTTATATGTCCAATAGTTATTATATTTTCATGCTTGCACATGATTGAGGCCATTATTTGTTTAAACTCATGTTAGAGCTTGGGTTAATTAAAGATTCAATTTATTAGCTCACTTGACCAAATATACACCCCTACCTATACCTTAGCCCCATTACAACCTTGGAAAGACCTCATGATGTTTGCATTGGTATATTAAGTATTGTTGATTAGTTAGGAGAAGAACAAAAGTTAGAAAGCAAGATTAGAGAAGGATAGAGTGACCACCCTATACACTAGAGATTAGAGCGTACATACATTATCAGTGAGGGTTCAATACTTGAATTTTCAAGTTCCCTGCTTTCATGAGCTATCTTCTTGCACTTTTATCCATTTTATTGTGTAATGATAAAATTAGTGGAATTTGATTTGTAATTGTTTTGAAGAGCCTATTTACTTTTGATCAAGTGGACAAGAACCATATAGTTGCATTTATTTATATATATATATATAGGTTTGCAGTGCATTTCATGAGTTTCTACATGTTCATACTTATTTCCTTATCTCCTTCAATTAAGCATGAGGACATGCTAATGTTTAAGTGTGGGGAGGTTGATAAACCACTATTTTATGGTTTATATTGTGTTTAATTGTGTGGTTTTATCATGATCCTTACCCACTTATTCATTAAATTAGCATGCATTTAGATTTCCTTCCTGAATTTATTACATGTTTGAAAACTGCTTCCTAGAGACTTTAATTATTTATTTTTAATTCTCCTTTATTCCATTCGATGGCGTGATCTGTGTGTTAAGTGTTTCAGACTTTATAGGGCATGAATGAGTTGGAGATTGGAAAGGAAGCTAGCAAAAATGGAAGAAACATAAGAATTTTGAGGAGATAACCAGCAAGAAGTGACGCGGTCGCATGGCTCACGCGACCGTGCGGAGGAGAGCAAATCGCAGCGACGCGGCCGCATAGCTCACGCGGCCGCGCGGATTGGAAAGCCCAAGCGACGCGGTAGCGTGGACGACGCGAACGCGTGGCGAGAAAAAAACGCGAATGACGCGTCCGCATGGATGACGCGATCGCGTGACATGTGCGATCTGCATAACCTGCAGAATTCGTTGGGGGCGATTTTGAACCCTATTTCGACCTAGTTTTCGGCCTGGAACAGCAGACTAGAGTCAGAGAACATGCAGAAACAAATAACACATTCATTCAGAGACAGTGGGAGATCTAGTTTTACTCTCTTAGTTTTTTCTCTCTAGGTTTTTAGAATTTTAATTTTCAATTGGTCTTAGCATTGGAACATTGAGAAGAGTTATTTCCTTATCAAGACTTCATCATTCTAGTTTGTTTTCTTAACTTGGTTTCATTCTTCCATGTTCTTTGCTTTGTTCAATTTTGTCATTCAGATACTTTTATGATTATTTAATGCAAGGGTTATTTCTTTTTAATTCAATTTCAATTCCAATAATCATGTCTTCTTTTAATTCCCTTTCATATGCTATGAATTTATTATTTACAATGTGTGAGTAGTTTCTTCACTTGATGGGGAGTTGATTAAAAGGAACTCTTGAGTTGGAAGGATTGAAGGAAAAATTTGTAATTGGGTTAAATGTTAGATTGTTATCCTGTCACCAACGCCAATCCCTTTGAACTAAGTGGGTTGCAACTTGTGAACAGATCTGACATTCCAACTTGTTTGACTTTCCCTTACCTAGTAAAGGATAACCAAACAGAACAACCATTAATTATAAATTAATCTTACAATCACTCCATCAATAGTAGAAATTCCAACCAATCAACTCCCAGTCAAGGCTTTTATTCATATTATTTAAATTTTCTCAATTTACATCCCAATTTACTTAGCCCAACTTCTTGGAACATCCGATTAATAAGATAGCACACTTTTCTGCAACTCGTTGGGAGACGACCTGGGACTTAAAACTCCTAGTAATTTTTAATTGAAATTCTCTGTGACATACTTTTAAATTGATAGGCAGATTTTCGGTGAGTTAAGAACTATACTTGCAACGTAACCATTTTAATAATTTTTAATTCACCAGCTTCTGCGTCTCATCACCACTACATTCCGGTGTTGCATCAACACACAACCCAAATCTTTCAGTGATGCATCACAATACACTTCAAACAGTTCATGCGGTTCCGGTAAGATTAGAACAGATGCTGAAGTTAATCTCAGCTTTAAAGTCTGAAAACTCTCTTCGCACTCCAACGTCTACACAAATGGCACCTCTTTCCTCGTTAATTTCGTCATCGGTAGCGCAATCTAGGAAAATTCTTCGATAAATCTCTGGTAATATCCGGCTAAACCCAAAAAGCTCATGACTTCCGTTACAGTCGTCGGTCTTTCCCATTCCATCACCGCTTCTACCTTGGAAGGGTCTACAACTATTCTTCCATTACTCACCATGTGGCCTAAGAACTTTACTTCCTCCTTCCAGAACTCGCACTTTGACAACTTAGCGTACAACTTCCGCTCCTTCAAGATTTGCAGCACAATCCTCAAGGGTTCCTCATGCTCTCTTGCCATCTTAGAGTAAACTAAGATGTCATCTATGAAAACCACCACGAATTTGTCCAAAAAGGGACGAAACACTCTATTCATGTAATCCATGAAAACAGCAGGTGCATTTGTTAACCCAAAGGACATTACTGCAAACTCGTAGTGTCCATAGCGTGTCATAAACGCCGTCTTAGGGATATCCTCTCCCTTCACTCTTATCTGATGGTAACCGGATCTCAAGTTGATCTTGGAAAACACTCCAGCTCCTTGCAATTGATCCATCAAGTCATTTAATCTTGGTAGCGGGTACTTGTTCTTCACTGTTACTTTATTTAACTGTCGGTAATTCACACACAAATGCATTCTTCCATCTTTCTTCTTCACCAGTAAAACTGGCGCACCCCACGGTGATACACTCGATCAAATGAACCTCTTATTCAGAAGCTCTTCCAACTGAGTCTTTAGCTCTGCCAGCTCTATCAGAGCCATCCTATAAGGCGCAATCGACACTGGCCCAGCTCCCGGTACCAATTCAATCGCAAATTCAATTTTCCTCTGAGGTGGGAACTCATGGATATCTTCTGGGAATACTTCTGGAAAATCTTTAACCACCGGTATCTGATCCAAGTTCTTGGCATCACCCAACGGATTAGCAGCCAACAGAATATAACCCTGACACTCCTCCCCACCACAATGCACCATTACAGACTTCAGGTAATACCCCGTAGCTACCACGGCTTTATTCTCTCCTTTCGGCATAAACCGAATTGTCCGTTCAAAGCAATCCAACAAAACCTGATTTTTCAACAACCAATCAAACCCCAAAATTATCTCCAGCCCTACCATTGGTAAACAGATCAAATCATGTACAAATTCTCTACCCTCAAGCTTGAAACCTACTTGTCTACAACCTGACCTAGTCATAACTGTCTGATGCAGAGTATGTACATGCAGATCAAAAGGCAACTCTGACACTTTCAAACCTAATTCCTCAAATTTAGCAAACGAAATAAACAAATGCGAAGCTCCAGTATCATATAACGCAACTAAGGATCTATCACCAATTAGACATATACCTCTCATCAAAGGATCCACCTTGAAAGCATCCTTGGCATTTACAGCAGACTCGACCTTGATGCTGACTCTAGCCCGTATTTTGATTCCTCCCACGAGGGCAATCCTTTGCAATGTGGCCAGGCAACCCACACTTGAAGCAACCACCTAAACCAATTTGGCATGAGTCATAAGGGTGAAAACGTCCACAACGATTACAAGCTAAATTCGGAGAACTCTTACTCTGATTTCCTCTTCCCTTAGCATACAGAAACTGATTCTGATTGTTCTTTCTGAAGCCCCCTTGGCCTTGAGGCGTATATCCTCCTCTCTTGAAGCTTTGTCCTCTCGGATGAAAATACTTGCCACGCCCATGACTAGAACTTCCTCCATGAGTGTCCTTAGATGCCGCCACGGTCTTGGCATACTCCTCCACTACTCTAGCCTTATTCACCAAGTCGGAGAAGACACGGATCTCCATAGGAGCTACAGCAGTCATAATGCTCTCCTTCAAACCCCTTTGGTACTTAATGCACCTCCAGCTCTCGAAAGACTCTGGGTCACCGTGACACACTCGAGAAAACCTACAAAGCTCTTCAAACTTCTTGGTGTACTCAGCCACAGACATGGAACCTTGCTTCAGCTGCATTAGCTCCATCTCCTTCGCTTCCCTTGCAGACTCAGGGAAGTATTTCTTGTAGAAAGCCGTTTGGAACACCTCCATGGAATGTCGGCGTTCTGAAGCTGTCGCAAACGACACTCAGGTTACCACCAGGGCTGGGCCTCTCCCGCTAGCTGATAAGCGGCAAACTCTACATATTGTTTAAGAGGAACATGCTGCGCCTGTAAAGCACGCTCCATAGCCTGGAACCAGTGGTCTACTTCAATAGGATTTGTGGACCTGTGGAAAGTTGGCGGATGAACCTTGAGGAACATCGCCAAGGTCATCGGAACTCCTCCTGTGTTATCACCGTTACCCTCAGCATTATCATTGGCATTCCCTTCGCCATTCCCATTGCCATTCCCCGCCGGTTGGCCTAACCTCTGCACAGCTTGCAGAGTCACAGCAGCATTAGCTTCCATGGTGTTTGCTAAGTTAGCCATGGCCGCCATGAATTCGGCGTGATTGTCAGGTGGTTGCTCATTCCCACTTTCTCGGGTACATGTTCGACCTCGCCCGCGAGTGGCCATTAGGGTTCCTGTCTACACTAAACAATCGATATCAAGGTGATCAGTCTCAATATCAAAAGCCTAGTGCTTCAATTATCCTAAACAAGCACTCACAAACAAGCATGCTATGCATATATCAAGTAGATAACCTAATAGCATCAAAGAAAAAATACACAGAGTATGCATTGAAGCACAATCAGTCCATCCCTCAGGCTCACGAGGACGAACCACTCTGATACCACTAAATGTAACACCCTAATTAGCCTAAGCCTTACCTCGCGTCGTAAGGCAAAGGTTAACCAGAGATTACAACAGTTCTAAGCTCATACGTATAATATATAGAAGAATAATATAATATCTAGAAGTCCGATAAAAGATATAGCTCAAATTTTGGATTTCAAAAGCGCAAAACGTACTAACGAAGCTACTATCTTAAAGCATAAGAAACAGAAGTGATATAAACAAGGTAATAGTATAATAGTGAAATATCATAAGAAAACTAGCCACGACTCGCGGAGTTTAAGCCGGCTAGCCATATACAGGTATACTGAACCATATAGAAACCTGACAGTGTGAAACAGCTTATACAAGTTTTTCTCTCATAATACAAGCCACTAGGTAAGGAAAAAATAGAAAAGTGAGAGACATATAGACAAAATAAACCAAAAGAATCCAGGATCCTCCTCTTCTGTCACCATCCCAAGCAACTCACCGAGGTGGGTTGCGACATGCATCTGAAAAACACAACAGAAATATGGTATGAGAACTGGGAGTTCTCAATATGGTAACAGTGCCCAGTTGTAACTACCCAATTTTCAGTATGTCTAGATCATACCGGAAACTGAGCGTTACCAACTTGTCTTCCTAATTATTATCTATTATTTATTATATGAGCCTTATTCGCTGTTAAAAACGTAGTTATTTTGCGAGGTACCTTTTTTTTTAAAACGTTTGGATTAATAGACGGAATCATTCATAATCAATTCACAAGTAATAATAGATAAAATAGTTATAAATAACCACACATACATACATCACAAGTAGTTGACAATATTCGGTGATTCAACCTTTATTAGAGTATAGACTTTTAGTTAGAACACCCCTAGATATAACTAGATAATAACTATATACATATATATACATACAACATCCCAGGCCTTGACCTGTTCAAGAAGTCCCAAAGCTGGCGCCCAAGCTAGCCTAGACTCTATACTCACCTAGTCCCTCTAAACTACTAAAGCGAGGGAAAGTACATTCTAAGTCTTCAAAACTCAAGTAAGGTGGAACGTCATCAAAAAGTGGAAGGTCGTCTACTACTTCTCTACACGATCATACATTGCCATATGACGTCCCACTGGTACTCCATCAGGTAGCCTCACAACAGGAGTCTCGTACACATGATTTAGGCCAAAGTGCGCATACAAACGGGGTGCAGATATTGGCTGGTCTCACAGTATATACATATAAACAGAGAACGAGATTCACCCTAGACTCAGAAGACTACCTAAAGCGGAATCCTTTTTATGAACAGTCGTCAGTGAACTACGGAAGGGTACTCATGCTTCCATCTGAAGGGGGAAGGGAGAGAGAAGAGGTAAGAACTGGGGAGTTCTTAGTAGGGCCGGGGTCATTAGTTACATTCATTAATTCCGTGTTGTTTAGCAAACGAATAGCAAAATACCGAGAAGTAGTGAACAAAAGATACAGATAAATAGAGAAAATAGAAAAAACAGAAAGCAGAATGCAAACAAAAGAATACAAGAAAATAAAACACAAATACAAAGAATAGAATACAAACAAACAAAGAATACATTCATTTAACAATCATAACAGAGGAAATGCACAACCAAGGATGATGCATGTCTGTCCTATGCAGGCCATGAGCTCATGTGTCGGTTTACACCCTGTATCCCGACATTACCTAGGAACAAGTCCCAGATATGGTTTCCCTTTGTGTCCTTAGTGCATACGTGTCGGTGGTAAGAATACCACTCCTTCGTGACTACCGGCAGTCGGCGCAAAGCTCGACCCCATAATATACGCACAAGGGGAAACAGTGACCTTCAGTTCGTGGGTGTCCCCGAGATCAATTCACAAACAAAACAATGATCCTCAGTTCGTGGGTTTCCCCGAGATCAACATACAACAACAAACACGATCCTCAGTTCGTGGGCTATACCCGAGATCAATACTCAATAATACAGTAATATTCAGTTCATGGGTTATACCCGAGATCAATACTCAACAATACAGTAATCTTTAGTTCGTGGGTTATACCCAAGATCAACATACAACAGTTCGTGGGTTATTCTCGTAATCAATGATTATCAATTCGTGGGTTTTTTCCGCATATAAAATAGTTAACAGTTCGTAGGTTTCCCCGAGATCAATGATCATTCAGTTAGTGGGTACTTCCCGTATTTAACCAATTATCCGTCCGTGGGTTTTACTACTCTTTTCTCTTTGTCTGTTTACTCTGCTCTGATTACTCTTTTCTCTGTATCTGTTTTCTCTGCTCTCATTACTCTTTTCTCTATATCCCTATTACTCTTTTTTTTCTTTATCTCTTTAGTTTACTCTGGTTATTTTGTTCTCTGTGTTACTTTATTCTGCTCTGATTTCTCTGTTTAACGTTTGTTTTAAGGCTTATGTAAATTTCGGAATGAATAGTTAGCCTGTCCCAAGTATAGGTTCATTAAGTCTATACTGAAACAGTTTAACTTTTCATATAATACCTAACCCTAGTCACAACTCAAGGACAAACTCATTTGCCATAGTTCGTTCACTAATCTCTGTCTGTTTTTCTGTTATTAAAACTTTACAGACTTTTCTTTGGTGTTTATCTTTTCTTTAACTTCTTATCTTTCCTTTATCTTTGCCTCACTAACATGTTATTACCACTCCATAAGTGTGTTATGAAGGTAATTACGAGAGTCTATGCTTAAAGTTGTCTTTCTAAAGCTTTTACAGAAAATTACCTTTTTCGTATTATTTTATTATTTTTATTAAAATATTATTTTTAATTAATATTATTATTTAATATTTTATTATTATTTATTATTTTATTACTAAATTTTTGAAAATTACCTTGCCTTTACCTTTTAACCTTTAAAATTAACTTTTTACCCCAGTAACTTTTAATATTTCTACTTTAACCACTCTAACTTTCAGAAATTATAAAATAACCCCTCAAACACCAAAATAATTACAACCTTGCCCTTTTTAAGATCTAAGGCCTGTTCTTCCATGTTCTTCATCACACTCAAAGTGTTCTTCGTATATTCTTCATATTCTTTCTCTGTTTTTACCCGTTTTTCAGTCTTTTCAGCAACCGATTTTTACCGAAATTCAAAATAAATTCCCAGCCACTAAAACCCCATCTTTTCTACATGTTTTAAACACAAATTGAACCCCAATTTAAGGATTAGGGTTCATTTTTCCAGCTGTACTCAAGAACATGTTTCATAGCTTGAATATCATCAAATTTCATCAAATTTTCACCAAAATTTCAACAAGAATCACTCATATAAATCATCAACTTAAAGCACAGTCAAACCATATCATAATTAAACAACTTAGACACAATCAATCAAGATTAAATTCATAAAACCCTACCTGGTTTTGCTGCTCCTAATTTGGTTATACTTTCAGGTGGTCCTTAAGCACTTTTTCCTCCTAAATCGCATCAAGAACAACTTTAAATCCAAAAACCCTCAACTGACCAAATCTCCCTCAGCATGTTAGGAAGGGATATCTAACCTTAGACTTGCTGGAAATTAACGTTTCTTGGCTCTCAAGTCAAGTTAAGCATGATTCCTAAGGAAGAACATCAAGAAAACACATGTTTAAGCATGTTTCCTTGAAAACCAAATTGAAGAGGGAGAGAGACAGCCATCTCACATTATTTCCAGCCTTGATATGTTATATGGTTATGTAGAGGGCGAAGAGAGGATCATTTTGGTGAAATGGAGTTTTTATTTGAGTTTTAGTTTAGAAGAAATCAAGCTTCGAAGATTAAGTGTTCATGAAGGTTTCTCTCTTTTCTCTCTTCTCATTTTCATCCAAAGGGAGTAAATGACCGTCCTTGGAGTGTCTTGGGGGTGTAAGGTGAGTTGTGATTGGTTGGCTTGGAGGTGGGTTAAAATAATATTAAAATATCTCAGGTGTATAACTACTAAAACTAGATGTATCGGAACACTCGTAAAAACATCTCTAAAAAAATTATTTTCTGAGCTACTAGCATAAATGACACTAGTAACATATTTATTATGAGAATAGAACATGTACGATGAAACCTTAGCATTGCTAAAGTCATTAGAGAGTGCTGGTGCTAAGCTACACTAGTAAACTGTAAACCTGGTTAAACCGATTTTCTGTTTTTAACTAAAACAGACCAGGTAACCTTATAATATCATTCAAGTATCTTCTAATACTAATATAATGATAATTGATGCCAGGGCATTTTGGCCAGTTTCATTGACCTTTTCTTTACTGTTTTAGGGTAGTTTCATGCATTTTCTTAGTTAATAAGCAAGTTTTGGATAGATAATCACCTACATCTTGATTCAAGCAAACATTGTGAATTTCATGTGATTTTAGGAGAATTATGCATGAATTGAATGACAAATTGGATAATGCATGTCTCATAACTTGGATTAGAGCAATGCCAACGTTAGTGACACTCACCTTTGTCACTAACGTTGGACTAAGCCCAATTGGCCACGTTAAGAGTCATGTTAACTATATTAACGTGAACTCTAACGTAGGAGAAGCAAGGAATCGCCAACGTTAGTGACACTCACCTTTGTCACTAACGTTGGACTAAGCCACTATGAGCCACGTTAGTTGCCACGTTAATTGGATTAACGTGGAAGCTAACGTGGAGGAAAGAAATGATGAGCCAACGTTAGTGACACTCACCTTTGTCACTAACATTGGAGATGGCAATCACCACCACGTTAAGAT
>NC_029793.2:38981270-38988908 GCF_000816755.2 Arachis ipaensis | reverse complement strand
TTTCATTATTCTTCTTCTTTCTTTTCTCTTGATTTTACTAGAAAGCTTTCAATCTTCATCCAATTGGGTAGTTGTCTTGGAAAAGAAGCTATTCATACTTGGATCTCTTTGGAACCTTGGAAGAGGAATGAAGAGATCATGCTAGAAATGCTTTCTCATGTTGGACCAAATTGGGGTTTGGATGGATATAGTGACATATAATCCTACCAACATTTTGATTTGGGAATACATGTGGTATAATCAGTGACCACACTTCATCTCTTCTCATGAGCAATTAGACTAAGGAATTGGCTATTGATCAAGACATGAGAGATTGAATTACCAAGGAATTAGAATTCAATCACTTAAGATTGCGAAGGAGATCAATGAATGCATTGATTGAGGAAGAGATGAAAATGAACTTGATCCGAAGAATGCAACATCTCCCGAGCCCAGAGAATTTCCCATTTCTGATCTTACCCATTCTCTTTATTTTCTGCCATCTACTTTTATGCTGAATTCCCCATTTTCCATTTAAGATTCTGCACTTTATTTTCCGTCATTTATATTCAGTTTTTTATTTCCAACATTTACAATTCCTGCTATTTACTTTCCCGCCATTTAATTTTTTGCACTTCTCAAATCAACTTTTGCTTAGCTCAACTAGAACATTCCTCCAATTAAAGTTGCTTGACCAATCAATCCCTGTGGGATTCGACCTCACTCTATTGTGAGTTTTTACTTGACGACAATTTGGTATACTTGCCGAGGGAAATTTATTGAGAGACAAGTTTCCGTGCATCATGTTTATGGCGCCGTTGCCGGGGATTGATTTTGTATCAACAATGATTAAATTAGTGGATAACTAGATTGAGCGTTTTTCTTTTATTTGATTTAATTTCTATTTAAGTGATTTACTTTCAGTTTTAGTTATTTTCTTCCCTTTACCCCTACCCGTTTGTGGTGTTCTCTTATTTGTTACAATTCAGTTCACTAACGCACTAACTGTTTGATATATTGTATCACTCACACTAACAGCATTTCTGACAAGAATACTTCCTGCATTTATCTCTTTCCTGCTTGTGCTTTGTTGGTTGTTTGAGAGGTAGAAGAAGTGGGGCTTCAACTTCCTTTGATTTTGAACCTGAGAGAACCTTCCTTAGACTAAGAAGGGAAGCAAGAGGAAAGAGAGTCGTTAGTGCTGAGGAAGAGGAGAAGTATTTTGAACCAAACATGGATGAGAATATAGAGAACCATCATGAAGAAGAGGCTCACAACCATGGCAGAGAAGGACCAGTGCATCATGCTGGACAAGAAAGAAGAGTTCTAGGCTCTTATATCAATCCAAACCCAGGAAACTGTGGAAGTATCATCCAAAATAACTTTGAACTAAAGCCACAGATCATCACCCTTGTTCAGAACAACTGTTCATTCGGAGGAAGTGTCCAAGAAGATCCCAATCAACATCTTACCACATTCCTGAGGATATGTGATACTGTGAAGTCTAATGGTGTTCATCCTGACACCTACAGACTGCTTCTGTTTTCCTTCTCACTCAAGGACAAAGCATCTAAATGGCTGGAATCCTTCCCGAAGGAGAGTTTAACAACCTGGGAAGATGTGGTGAACAAATTCTTGGCGAGATTCTATCCTCCTCAAAGAATCAACAGGTTGAGAGTTGAGGTACAAACCTTCAGGCAACAAGATGGTGAAACTCTCTATGAAGCATGGGAGAGGTTTAAGGACTTGACAAGAAGGTGCCCGCCAGATATGTTCAATGAATGGGTGCAGTTACACATTTTCTATGAAGGTCTTTCGTACGAATCAAAGAAGGCAGTAGACCACTCATCCGGGGGATCTCTGAACAAGAAGAAGACCATTGAAGAAGCCATAGATGTCATTGAGACTGTAGCTGAGAATGCTTACTTTTATGCCTCTGAAAGAGGCAATACTAGAGGAGTGATGGAGTTAAACAATGTAGATGCACTGCTGGCCCAAAACAAGATGATCACCAAGCAGCTGGCCGATCTTACCAAGAAGATGGAGAGGAACCAAGTAGCAGCAATCACCACCTCATCAGCAACCCAAGAAGGAGTGAATGCAGAAGCAGAGGGTGATCAGGAACAAGCCAACTACATTGGAAACTCACTTAGGCAGACCCATGATCCATACTCCAAAACCTACAATCCTGGTTGGAGGAATAACCCAAACTTTGGGTGGGAAAATCAACAAGATCAAGGCCAAGATTAGAGACATCATAACCCCAACAACAATGCAGCTCACCAACATTCCACACAGAGATCATATCAGCACCCACCTAACAACACCTCTCAACATCCATATCAAAACCAAAATGGCCATTTTCATCCCTCCAACTCCAACTCACCATCATCCAAAGATAGACTCTCAAGGATTGAGACCCTACTTGAAGGCATATGTAAGGAACTCCAAGAGAACAAGGTGTTCAAGGAGGAGGTACGAGCTAATATTAAAAACCAGGGAGACACCATTAAGAAGCTAGAATTTCAAGTGGGATAGCTCTCTGAGAAGATTCCCAAACCTACTGACAGCTTCCCAAGTGACACAGAAAAAACCCGAGAGGTGAAGCAAAGAAAGTAAGATGGGAAGACTACAAGATGGTCACTATAAGTGATAAGGGGACTGAGGAAGAGCTAAACAAACCCTTCGAACACTCTGAAGATACTTCAGTAGAGAAGCAGGAAGAGGGTCACCAAGAAACCAAAATTACACAGAAGGAGATGCTGAAACTCTATGCACCTTTTCCCCAAAGACTCAAGGGTGGTGTGGAAAAGAGAATATACTCAAAGTTCTTTGATATGTTTGCATCTCTCCATGTAAACATACCATTCATCAATTCTCTCCAACAAATGCCCTGGTACATTAAGTATATGAAAGAGCTGCTGACCAGGAAAAGCTCATTCAAAGGAGGGCAAACAATAGTGATGAATAAGGAGTTCAGTACTCTCATTCAACCAGAGTTGCCTACAAAAAGGAAGGACCCAGGGAGTTTTCACATCCCCTGCGCCATAGGAGAAACAATGTTTGACAAAGGACTCTGTGACCTGGGAGCAAGCATCAACTTAATGCCTTTATCCCTTATGAAGAAGCCGCAGATCAATGAGCTAATGCCCATAGACGTAGTCATCAGGCTGGCTGACAAAACTAAAAAACAAGCAGTAGGAGTGGTTGAAAACATGTTGGTAAAGGTTGGAAACTACTTCCTTCCCACAAACTTTGTCATATTGGAAATGGAAGAGAGTCACCTTCACCCAATCATATTGGGAAGACCATTCCTAGCTACAGCCAGAGCGCTCATAGATGTGGAGCGAGGAGAGCTAATACTGAGGATACATGATGAACAACTCACATTCAATGTCTTCAAACCCTCACAAGAAGCAGATCAGGAAAGCAAGGAACCAAGGGGAGAGCACGACAAAGCACTGGTGGAAGAAACAAGCATTGAAGCACAAGCTGTACACCTGAGAATCCCTTTGGTTGATGAACAAGACAGTCAGCAGTTGTCACAGCAAAAGGAAAACCAGGAGGAACCTAAACCACCAGAGTCATATGAGACCAGCAACAAAATTTCATTGGAAAAAGAGGCCACAAAGAGCAGGGCAACAGTAAAAGAAAAAAAGAAGAAGGCACCAAGGAGGTGGAGGAACAAGATGATCCCTACAGAGGACTTCTCTCCAGGGGATAAAGTGATCTCAGCTTATTTCCCAGTTATCGCATCTCACCTCCCCACCATCCCATCTCAGCTACCTAAAGTTTTCACCATCAACAGAATTCTCTCCCTAGAACATGTGGAGATTCTTGATGAAGCCAATGGAGATAAATTTACTACGAGGGGGGAAGATTTGAAGCATTACCAACCACCCTGACAAAGTCAGAACGTCAAGCTAGTGACGCTAAAGAAGCACTTCATGGGAGGCAACCCATGTTTTATATGCTCTTCAAGTAGTTAATAATGCAAGGCTCATGAATTCCAAATCAACTTTGACACATACTTGAATGAATCTTTTTATGCAGCACATAGTGAAGAACAAGTTTGGTGTTCAAGGCATACTAAGAGAGCATAAATGCAATTCATATCATGTCACTCTTAGAGCCTTGAACAAAACTTTTTACACCACAGTGCCACAAACTAAGTTTGGTGTCACCAATGTTGCATACATGGACAGTTAATTAGCCAATTGGTTTGTATTCATGAATAGCACTTACCATTTAGAAACAAAAATTTAAAAAAGTAGTTATTCTTTCCTTTTAAATTTTGCCGCCACTATCCACAAATTTATTAATCACATTTCTTTTGTTTTGTAGGAAAATTGATGGGACAATTGAAGGAGGAAGGGTTCGGCCACTTCAAAAGAAGAGGACTATACACGTGTCTTCAAAGGGAAATGCATTGGGAAATGTTGCCATGCAACATTGGAAGAAGAACACGCTTGGAAACTGAACCAACTCCATCATAAAAGTGATGATCCTTGTGCTCATCCCATGCTAAACCCTATCCGTTCATCATACACCCACTCCATCAATCCACACCTTTCATTCACTCACCACTTCCCTATATAAGTGGTCCTTATTCCATACTCCCTTCATATTCCAATTTCCATTCTTTGTACTCCCCACTTTCGACACCCAACTCCTCTTACCCAAAAAAAAAAAAAATACTCTCACTTGCTCCTTTTACTACACCCCATCTTAACCGGCCGAATTCCATCATTAACCAATAATTCTCAACACCTTCACATCTCAAAAGTCACTTATGGCATCATCAAGCTCTAAAAGAAGAAAGGGGAAGGAGCCTATGGAGCAACGCCCTTTCGATGAGAAGAAATTTAGAACCTTTTACCATGCATTGCAATTCGGGTGGATGGTTGATAAGGAGATCATATATGAGCTAGACTTTCAAGCCAGAAAAACTGAGTGCCCCGAAATCACAGAGTAGGTGGAAAAGAGATGAGAGCTCCTTACTGATCCAGTCATAAAAGTGAATGCAACTCTTGTGAGAGAGTTTTACGCAAATGCAATCAGGTATGATAAGACAGATGACTCCTATATAAGCTTCGTGAGAGGGGTGACCGTGGATTTCAGTCCCATGAGCATCATGAGGGCGTTGAAACTACGAACCATACCATTTGCAGAAGAAAGCTATCACTCCAAAATAGATAGCAGTCCCAACTATGACCAAATTGTGCAAGATATTTGCGTACAAGGAGCTAATTGGGTACGAGACCCTCAATGGAAGCCCAAGTTCATTAAGAGAGGGGACCTCACTCCTGAAGCAAAGGGGTGGTTCGAAATGGTAAGGAGATCCATCCTTCCTGTCGGGAATAACTCAGAGGTGAATCTTAAGAGAGCAACAATGGTGCAATGTATACTTAAAGGAGGAGAGATCAAGGTTCATGAACTCATAGCCCAAGGTATTAGGAAGATGGCTGAGAAAAGCGACTCTAGAGGAAGGTTAGGCTACCCCAGCACTATTTTCTGTCTGTGTGACAGGGCTGGGATGATGTTCGAGGATGAGAACCCCGAGTGGATAAAAGTAGGCCTCCCAATTACTGTTCGACGGATGCATGCTGTTGCATCTCCCCTACCTCAACGAAAGCCAAGAAAGAGGCCAGCCCAGCAAGTGGTAGAAGGATAAAACCTAGAGGAGCAAGCCCCTCTGGACATGCACCAACTACAGGAAGCCATTGATGGCTTATCTAGACAATACTTGGAAAATCAAGGGGCACAGAAAGAGCTTCAACTACAGTTGATGGACCGTCAAGAAGAATCACTCTCTAGATGGATGAATCAACAGGGGGAGTGGCAAAAGCAAATAATGGAACAGTAACTGGAACAAGGGAAACAATGGGGTGAATCCTTCCACAAGATAGAGCAGAGGCAGGATCAACAACAAGAAGCCATCCAAAAGCTAATCAACATCCAAGCACATCAAGGTGCACACATACATGAAATACATCAGAAATAATTGGAACAGGCAGAACTCTTTGACGAATACAGATCGTTCGCAGAGGGAGTTTACATGAACGAGACTGGACATCATGTGAACACTCAAGCCAGGCTCGGGTACTTAGTTGGACAACTGCCTATATTGCATCCGGGAATCACAAGATATGAAGAGGTGAAAGACGACTTAGCGCGAGAAGAAATAGAGAGGGTAGAAAAGAGTCATGAATCAGTAAGGAAGGCACTTAAGGATTGGAAAAAAGCCAGACTGGCGCGGATACAAGGAAACACAAGTGGACACGAAGAGGACAAACAAGAGGGAGAGCATGGGCACCCCCGTGAGTAAAAGGTGGTGGAGTTCCCTCTTTGTTCCATCTTTTTCAAGTTTTAAATAAGGAAAATCATGTATGAAATAGAACATGTTTCCATGGTAGTTTAGGATTTTCAATTCTGTCTTTAGTATTTTCATTGCTTAGGTTTGTGCTTGCTAGTCTAATGTCACTATTGCATTCTCACCTTGCTCACTTGTATGCTTGTCCCTTTAAGTCAAATAAAAAGAGATGTTATGAAAGACCAGAGTGATGTTCAATTTGTGGAGTAAGTGCTTAAGCTTGTGGGGTAGTAATTACTTAGCTAAGTTGGTTCACCAACAAGGTAGGAAGGCAACTATCTGTCCTGAATCATATGCTTGAAACATACCCCATGAAACTAGCTAAATAACAAGATCCCAATAAGAAAAGGGGAAAGAAAAATGAAACTTGAGAAATAAAGAAAAAGAGTAAGAAATAAGGCTAGGCACCAAGTGTTGAATCTTAAGGCATGTGTCTGTGGTGCTCCTGTGCAAAGGATATACTTGGATGAATAAGCTCTCAGGGGTGCCTTATCACTTGGTAGCTTGGGTTAACTAACCCGGGATTATTAGCTGAAAGTCCACTATCAAGAGTAACCCTTGCTACAGAGCACTTAGTAACCCAAAGAGGTGCTGGACACCAAGGTCTCAAGAATAAAAATAACAAACCATGTGCCTGTGGTGTGAATGTATGGGGGAAAGAGACTTGAGGGAGTAAGTCCTTAGGGGTGTCTTAACACCTAGCACCTTGAACCAACTGGTTCGGGAGTGATGGCTGAAAGCTTATATTAAAGAGTTGCCCCTTACAGAGCACCTAGTCTAAAGAACACAATCAAACCCTGAAAAGACAAAGGGATCAATGAATAAAAATCTCATAGGGTGCAATCAAGTGAGTATTCCAGGGCATGGTAAAGATCTGAAAGCCAAATGAAGGAATGAACCTAAGTTGCTATGCATGAAACCCCATAAAACAAAGGACATGACTTCTACAATAATGACTCATTTCTCTTGTCATTTTATTCATCATTCTCATGTTTCAGTACTTGCTTAGGGACAAGCAAGCTTTAAGTTTGGTGTTGTGATGCCAGGGCATTTTGGCCAGTTTCACTGACCTTTTCTTTACTGTTTTAGGGTAATTTCATGCATTTTCTTAGTTAATAAGCAAGTTTTGGGTAGATAATTACTTACATCTTGATTCAAGCAAACATTGTGAATTTCATGTGATTTTATGAGAATTATGAATGAATTGAATGACAAATTGGATAATGCATGTCTCATAACTTGGATTAGAGCTTTGATGCACTTTATTTGCTTGATTTCAGGACAAA
>NC_029793.2:38965895-38981149 GCF_000816755.2 Arachis ipaensis | reverse complement strand
TTTGTCACTAACGTTGGACTAAGCCACTATGAGCCACGTTAGTTGCCACGTTAATTGCATTAACATGGAATCTAACGTGGAGGAAAGAAATGATGAGCCAACGTTAGTGACACTCACCTTTGTCACTAACGTTGGAGATGGCAATCACCACCACGTTAGTGGCCACGTTAAGACAATTAACGTGAGGCACTAACGTGAGAATGGGCGTTTAGAGCGTTAGTGACAAAGGTAAGTGTCACTAATGCTCTCGAGGCTAAGGCATGCCCACGTTAAGAGCCACGTTAGTTATACTAACGTGGACTCTAACGTGAGAAAAGGGGGGCTAAGAGCAACGCTATTTGCAAAGGTAAACGCCAATAACGCTTGCGATGGACCAAGAGGCAACGTTAGTGGTCACGTTAGTGCCACTAACGTTGAAGTTAACGTGAACCATCTTGGACTAGGAACGTTAGTGAAAAAGGTGATTGTCACTAACGTTCTCGAACCCATATTTTCACTTAACGTTAACGCCACTAGCGTCCTAGCTAAAGTCCATGCCTACTTCACACTTTCTCTGCAAGTAAAGCTGAGCCCACTAAAGATTCCAAACTGTTTCAACTCAAGATCCAAAGGCCCATATCCAAGACTTGAAGAGCCAACTCGAAGATCAGAAGAGTAGTATATATAGGAGTAGTTTTGAACTAGAGAATAGCTTTTGGATTGAGAGAACCACTCTCTGTATAATTTTACTTTCTCTGCAACTTCTAGTTTTACTTTCAGAATGTATTTTCTATCTTTGCTTTCCATTCTCAGAGCTATGAACAACTAAATCCCTTTCATTGGGTTAAGAAGCTCTATTATAATTTGATGGATCAATAATAGTTTTCATTATTCTTCTTCTTTCTTTTCTCTTGATTTTACTAGAAAGCTATCAATCTTCATCCAATTGGGTAGTTGTCTTGGAAAATAAGCTATTCATACTTGGATCTCTTCAGAACCTTGGAAGAGGAATGAAGAGATCATGCTAGAAATGCTTTCTCATGTTGGACCAAATTGGGGTTTGGATGGATATAGTGGCATATAATCCTACCAATATTTTGATTTGGGAATACATGTGGTATAATCAGTGACCACACTTCATCTCTTCTCATGAGCAATTAGACCAAGGAACTGGCTATTGATCAAGATTTGAGAGATTGAATTACCAAGGAATTGGAATTCAATCACTTAAGATTGCCAAGGAGATCAATGAATGCATTGATTGAGGAAGAGATGAAAATGAACTTGATCCGGAGAATGCAACATCTCCTTAGCCCAATGAATTCTCCATTTCTGATCTTACCCATTCTCTTTATTTTTTGCCATCTACTTTTATGCTGAATTCCCCATTTCTCATTTAAGATTCTGCACTTTATTTTCTGTCATTTATATTTAGTTCTTTATTTCTAGCATTTACAATTCCTGCTATTTACTTTCCCTCCATTTAATTTTCTGCACTTCTCAAATCAACTTTTGCTTAGCTCAACTAGAACATTCCTCCAATTAAAGTTGCTTGACTAATCAATCCCTGTGGGATTCGACCTCACTCTATTGTGAGTTTTTACTTGACGACAATTTGGTATACTTGCCGAGGGAAATTTGTTGAGAGACAACTTTTCGTGCATCAATAATATTATACTATTATCTCTTTCCTCTCATGAATCGAGTCCGGTTCGTCAAACAGAGACTATTTACGAAAATCAGAATCAAAACTGCCAACCGATACGGTTCAAAAACTAGGTTCTTCGCGATTGCATTATCGAGCTTGCCTCAGAAGTGGTTCTAGCTTAAGGATGACATAATGACAATGACGATTGAGATGCTTGATGATATATCATAGGTGTTCCCTTTACTGATCTTCTGGAGAAATCCATACTTTTAGAAAAGATCTCACGTACTCGAAAATCTGGGTTGTTACACCAGTGATGTATGATATAAGACCCCGGGACGCCAAAGGCAATCCTAAGCTCTATATCCATCACAAGATTCAAACTTACAGCATTCTAAGACAAATAAGCATAATATACCAACATTAACTTAAATAAACCTGGTAATATATCCTAGAGGATTTCTATTCTAACCAAACACCGCTGTCACATAGCCTTTACCAACCGATCCTCCATGCGATCCTATCACCACCGCCTTCCGAACCTCCTCAATCCCAGTAGAAAACACAGGTAATATACAATGCAAGTAAAACACAAGTAGAAGCATATGAGACAAGTAATTCAGATAGCAAGTAAGCATGTTATTCAATTAGGCATACAATTACAATTCGACAAAGCAAACAAACAGATAGGAAATGCATATGATGAATGCCTGCCCTGCTGGCTATGATATCACATTGTCGATTCAACTGCCAACCCGACACATCTCCATGGAGACGTCGCCCTTCGAATTTCTCATATGGAAACCCCCGAGATATAGTGCCCGGATCACTGTCCAGGTACCGACGCCTGCTCGCCAATAGATCCGAAGGGATGCGAGCGGGATGCTCTTGCCTTAGACCTCACATCTCAAAGAAAGTGGGACGAACCACCGCCCTTACGCCACCGCCGCTACCTCAATAGGCGGGATCCAACCGCCGTCCCAGCGTCTCATATTCTCAGTAAAATCAATATTTCAGTGGTTTTCAGAAAACATTTTCAATATAAAGAGATCCATCGTCTCAATCCGAGTCCTCGACTCATCCCAACCACTGTCCATTCATTCTCAGTTTCCAATGTCAAAAGTTCATCATTCCTTATCTCATATATCAATCATCTTTCACCCAAATCAAATCATTCTCAGCACGCCAGAAACCTAGGCCTCTGTTTTCTAATTTATCACAAAATCATGTACTAGAACCCTTAAGTTATATACCATGTTCTAATAATCAAAACTAGACCCAAAAGTCTTAAAACGGTGTTTTAGAAGCTTACAACCTTGTTGGAAAGGTAGAATAGTTGAAAAATAAGAAAAATTTAAGAAACAGGACATGTGCGGCCGCACAGTGGTGTGTGCTTGCGCACGCCCAAGAGATTTTAAGAGGGGTACATATGCACAGGGGTGTGCGTACGGACAGGTGACAAAAGTTTTAGAATCTGTTCACTCGCACAACCTGTGCCAGCTCCCCCAATAAACTGACCTTCCTGATGTGTGCATCCGCACAGGTTGAAGTTTTTCCTTAGATATGTGCATGCACAAGCTGTGTTGGCGCTGCAAATAGAACGCACTTCCCTACCTATGCGTGCGCACAGGCGTGTGCGTCCGCACAGGTCAAAATATTTATAGGGTGTGCGTCCGCACGAGGGTGTGCGCCCGCACATATCAAAAATCATGAAATTCTACAACTTTGCAGAATTTCAGATTTTTAACACCAACTTTGAAGGATCATAACTTCCTCTACAAAATATCAATTTTCACAAATTTTATATCGATTTAAAGAGTTTTCAAAGATCTTTAATTCTAAACAAATTTCAATCAGTTTTGAAAGTCGAGGCAAAAGTTATGATCGAGCAAAGTTTACCAAAAACTCAATTTTACCAAACTTCACAATTTACACAATTTCTTACCATACACATTCCAAACCATACCATACCATTCCAAACCCCCTTCTCTCATTAGAATTTACCTTTTGTATCATATCACACCAATCATACCAGAATTTCTTTCACCTTTCATTATTCTCAACTTCATTTATCACATATATATAACATATCCACCAATCATCATCATCATCTCACTACCAATTCTCATCACCAACTCAACCAAGATTCATATTCATAATCAACAATACTCATGCATCTAATCCATCATATTTCAACTTCATGATGTAATCACAACAACACATCAATATATTATACCTCATCAACACAAACAATCATCAACAACATACAATTTCCAAATCTATCCTATAGGTCACTAGCCTAAGTGTCCATGAATATTATATACTACATAGAGGAAACTGAAACCATACCTTGGCCAATTCCCTTTATGCACCCGAATTCCAACTTAGCACAAAGAAGCTTCCAACCACAATCCAAGCTTTCAATTCCACTCCAATAAGCACAATTAAGTTCCAAGAGCTCCCAAAGCCACAATAATCAAACCATACGCATACAAATTACCTCAAATCAACCTAGGGTTCCAATTAAACATAAATTCACAAGGGTTTAGTGGCTCTTACCTTCTCTAATAGATTTACTAGCAAGAATCCAAGGCTAAGCAAGGATTAGAGCAAACCTAAACATCCAAAATCACAAAAACTCATTTAATAAAAAACCCTCTATACCCAAAATTTTGAGGAGCGAAACTGAGTGGAATTCGAGCTTTCCTTACCAGTTTCTTATATGGGTTTTGTAGAGCTTTCCACGAGGAATGCGTAGCCGCAAACAGTGCGGCGATCGGAGATCTCTAGCTCAAGATATGAGCTTTGGAAGAAGATAATGAATAGTGCCCAAAAAGGGTTTCTTCTTCCTCTCTTCAATTCAGCATGAGTGTGGGTGTGTTTACTGTTGTGGCTGATTTGGTTCATTTAATGAGCCTTTTATATGTTGGGCTTGGGCCCAACTTGGGTCCGGTCCAATCCGTTAGCGTTTTTAGCCTGTTTGGCCCAACATCGGGCCAAACCTTTAAAATTAACGCCCGATTTTCCATTTCTAACATTTTTCTAAGGTTTTTGCCGGTTTTCACTTTTCTCATGCGGTACTGGGCAAACTTGAACTGGTTGAACTGGTTCAACTGCCGGTTTACGGTTTTTCGTGAAAAGCACATTTTCTGACTCAAAAAGACCTACTAAGTCCAAAAATCACCTTTAAATCCTCAAATTCTCACTCTAACTTTTTGAAATCTAATTTAGGAAATATTAATTACTTAATTAACTGGTTGATTAGTTGCGGTTCTTACAGTTCTTCTTGGTAAGGGTATGGAGATGGTGAATATTGAGGTGGTGGTTCTAAGTGTGATTCATATGGCTTATAGGGTGGTTGATATCGTGGATATGGGTTAGGATCATATGAGGGTGTTTGGTAGTAGGGGGCTTGTGAGTATGGTGGTTCAAATCTATATTGAGGAGGGGGTTCATAGGTATATTGAGGTGGGTGTTGATTGTCACGAAGAGGTCCACCATAACCATTATCTTGGTAAGCATCGTAGAATGGTTGTTGATAATACCTTGGAGGTGGTTGTTGCCAAGAGGGTTGATCAAATCCTTGTGGCTCCTCCCATCTTTGATTGTCCCATCCTTGGTCCAAGCTCTCACTGTAATCTCTTCTTCCTACAACATGACTGTAACCAAACTCGTTGCCAGAGGGGTGAGAATTCATAGTATCAAGAGAAATAAAAACTAAGAAAAATTAATGAAAATAAACTCCTAAAACTAGAAACACTAACAAAGAAACGGAAAAGCAAAATTATTCACAATATTCACAATAACCAATAATAAGGTACACGTTTGCAATTCCCCAGCAACGACGCCATTTTGATGAACGGATTTTTGCTAGTAAAGAATTCACAAATAAATCCTCGTTGCTAGTATAGTTTCTAAACCAACAAAGAATCCTTTCATACAAAAAATTGTTTGTCACTAAAGAAAACCCAATAAAATTAAACTGAAGTTTTTAAACCTCGGGTCGTCTCTCAAGGAAATATAGGGAGGTGTAGTTATTACTGGTTATGGAAAAGTATCTTTTTGGGTTTTTTAAATGTGAAACAAGGAATGTAAATAACAAGGAAGTAAAATAACAATTAAAAAAAGTCCTAGCAAGGATTGATAATTAGAAGTTGGTGCACGAAATTGTGATCTCAGGCAACGGCGCCAAAAACTCTGTACGCACATCTTAATAAATAGTTTTTCATTCACAACTTCGATACAACTAACCAGCAAGTGCACTGGATCGTCCAAGTAATAAACCTTACGTGAGTAAGGGTCGATCCCACGGAGATTGTTGGTATGAAGCAAGTTATGGTCACCTTGTAAATCTCAGTCAGGCGGATATAAAATAGTTATGGAGTTTTCGAACATACACAGGATCAAAAATACAATCCAGGATGATCCCAAAGATGTTAAGATGTCTAATACAATAGTAAAAAGTCCTATTTATACTAAACTAGTTACTAGGGTTTACAGAAGTAAGTAATTGATGCATAAATCCACTTTCGGGGCCCACTTGGTGTGTGCTTGGGCTGAGCTTAAATGTTACACGTGTAGAGGTCAATCTTGGAGTTGAACGCCAGTTTGTAACGTATTTCTGGCGTTCAACTTTGGCTTGTGACGTGTTTTTGGCGTTTAACTCCAGACAGCAGCGTAGAACTGGCGTTCAACGCCCTTTTACGTCATCTGAACTCGGCCAAAGTATGGACTATTATATATTTCTGGAAAGCCCTGGATGTCTACTTTCCAACGCAATTGGAAGCGCGCCATTTTGAGTTCTGTAGCTCCAGAAAATTCACTTTGAGTGCATGGAGGTCAGAATCCAACAGCATCACTAGTCCTTCTTCAACCTCTGAATCTGATTTTCGCTCAAGTCCCTTAATTTCAGCCAGAAAATACCTGAAATCATAGAAAAACACACAAACTCATAGTAAAGTCTAGAAATGTGAATTTAACATAAAAACTAATGAAAACATCCCTAAAAGTAACTAGATTCTACTAAAAACATACTAAAAACAATGCCAAAAAGCGTATAAATTATCCACTCATCAGAAGTCCTATCCTCATTACCATCCTCAATTGTGATATCAATTGTCCATTGCTCCCACTTAGTCAACCTCTAACTATGAAGGTAAATCAAGTGGATAAATCAATTTAATTCCTCAAGTCCTAGTCAACTCCTATGGAAAGACTAGAGTTAGTGAAATTCAAGTCAATTAGCAACTTCCAATTATCTTTCAACAAAAGAGTTTGATAACTCAAGAATCTCCAATTACTCAACCAAAGCCAAGAACATAAAATTCTACACTAAAATCCAATCAAGCATTCTATCAAACACTTGGTAGGCACAAAATAAAAGCATAGAAAAGTAATAATAGAATATAAGATCTAAAACCAATAATTGCAAGATCAATGATAACAAATAAAGGAATAAGCAATAAACATGAAATACCTCAAATTGCATTAATAAGGGAAATCAAATCTAACATGAGAATTCATAAACTAAATTGTCAACATAAAGTAATCAACAAGGAAAATAAATAAACTAGAATGCTAGAACAAATAAAAGTAGAAGAGAAACTAAATTAAAGGAATATTGAACCTGGAATTGAGAAGAAATAAACCTAAAACTAAGACAAATCCTAAAACCTAGAGAGAGGAGAGAACCTCTCTCTCTAGAAACTACATCTACAACCTAAAATTATTCGAATTGATGAATGAATGAATTAATGATTCAATGTGTGTTGAGTCTTTGTTTGTCCCCTGGCTTTAGTTTCCGTTTCTGGGCCGAGAACTGGGTCCAAACTCAGCCCAAAATCGCCCCCAGCATTTTCTGTGATTTCTACAGGTAGCACATATCACGCGTACGTGTCAGTCACGCGTAGACATCGCTGGTCATCTTCGTGTATCACGCGTACGCGTCAGGCACGCACAGGCGTCGTCGTGTGAACTCTAATTCACGTGCTCGCGTTGTTGTGCGAACTCCAATTCACACGCACGCGTGAACCATGCGTGCGCGTCGCTTCTCGCTGGTTGTCTCCTTTATTTCTCGTGCTCCTTCCATTTTTGCAAACTTCCTCTCCATCCTCTAAGTCATTCCTGCCATATAAAGCCTGAAAACACTGAACACATAGATCACGGCATCGAATGGTAAAAGAGGGATGAAAAATATATAATTTAAAGGCTTAGGAAGTAAGTTTTCAATCATAGAACAACATTGGGAAGGAATTGTAAAATCATGCAAATTGTATGAATAAGTGTGCAAAGACTTGATAAAACCACTTAATTGAGCACAAGATAAACCATAAAATAATGGTTTATCACATCACTTAAGGGCACCGAAGCAACAATCTTAACTTAATGCCTAAACAAGAAATAATGAATCAAATTATATGGTAGCTACAACATGCAATTCGAAAGATAAGTGATACAGATAAGCATAAGCACAAGCAATTGATGATGACTCAAACTAGAACAACAGTAAAACATAGCATGTTGAGACATTAATGCTTTCAAATACTAATACTACAAGATTGATACCAGAAGTTTGAAGTTCATGCCTAAGGTAACCCAACTATTTGACCACAGACAACATGAATTCAATGGGGTTACTTTGGGTAAAAGGTTGTCAATCTTGCAATAATAGGCAAAAGGCCTCAAATACTCAAAATTCAACAATTGTTGGTCAATTTTAAAATAATTTAAACTCTATCAATGCAAATAGGCAAAACAAGATGAGAACAAGCAACGATTTCAATGAATTGACCAACATTTTCAATAAAAAGCTCTTTGAGGTAAATTTGCAAATATTTGGTATGCAAAGTCATAACAACACAAAATAACATTAATAAGGACCTTGCAACACTAATGTTTTGCACCAAAATCTCTTTACCAACCAACAAGATATAGCATTTATTCAAAACCAGCAAGAGTCATATGCACAATAGCATCAAATAGCAACGTCAATCCAATATGATTCACAAAATCAATTTCACAAAATTCAACATTAATCACGTAAAGCCAACAGCAGTTTCATCAAAATAGTGAAGCATTGCTCAAATAAATTAAACAGCGATTTCCATTAATTCAAGTTAATCCAAATACTTTTCAGTAATAATTTAGAACCTATTAAACTAAACTAAACTAACCTATCCTAACAACGTAGAATCCACTACACTAAAATCGGAATCTGACTAAAATAATTACTACAGTCAAACTAACTAAAGGAGATTAATTTATCTAAACAGAAAACAAAAGGACATTTTATTTTATTTTATTTTATCAATCACCTGGAAGCAGACAAGTAGAAACAGAGCTGAGGGAATGAAGGCTGGGTTGTTGCATCAACAACCACTACTAGAGATAGCAGAGAGAAAAGAAGCCTCACCGCGGTTGTGGGTTGCAAAAAGGATTGAGGTAGAGGTCTACAGCGGTGTTGGTGATGCTAGGAGAGCGTCGATGCGATGTGGGGTGCGCTAGCGGTGAAGAGAGGGAGAGGAGAGGCAGTGACTTACGATGGTGGTTGAAGAAAGGAGAAGAAGAAAAAGGCTGGCACAGTGGCTTTGTGAGGGAAGAGAAGAGAAAGAAGAGAAGAAGGGGGTGAAGTGTTGTGTTGTGCGAATTAAGGCTCGCACAAGGGGGTTTTAATTTTGAATTTGTGCATACGCATGAGTTGACAAGCGTTTAGCATTGAGCGTATGCATGATATGGATTTTTTTTTAACCAACCTAAGTCTATAAAGAAGTTTCCAACCTATTTCTAATATTTTAAAACTAAAATCAGCTCCAAAATAACTAAATTAACTAAAAAGTCTAACAAATCCAATGAAAAATGGACAATCAAATTGAGAAAAACTATGAACAAGAATATTAAGCATATTAAGCATAAAATGGACTTTCCAACTTAGATATATATACTTCTAAAAATCATTCAACTATACGAACATGAAATTCAAAATAAAAATCTATCAAATCAAGCTAATAAATAAGAGAAATATGTACAAGAATAATAAAAAGAAGTGAGGGTTGGAAGGCTTTACCATGGTGGGGTATCTCCCACCTAGTATTTTTATTTATTGTCCTTAAGTTGGACAGTTGATGAGGTTTTTGTCAAGGCAGTTTAGGCTTGAATTCTTCCTTGAATCTCTACCAATACTTAGACTTCTAATGATGTCTAGGATCCCAAATTAGGTGTACCAACCTTTCAAAAATCTCAAACAAGTAGTGAAACCCCAAAATTGTTGATTGTTGAAGTGTATACCAGGGTCCCAACCTTGTTTTTGCTCCCAATTCCTTGTTGATTCTCATGTTTTCGTTTGGATGACAAAACTTCATAATTCTCTTCTAAACTCTAAATCCTCATCCGAAATCCATTGAATTTTGCTTTACTCCACATTTGGACTCCAAAGTTTGAGCTTCCTTCCACCGTGCACCTTGATTCTAATCGCTAACCAATATCCAACCCTTTCTCACTCTCCAACTCACAAAGAGCTCTAAGTTGACTGGTGCACGAATTGTGAATCACACTTTTCACAACTCGTACCACTAACCAGCAAGTGCACTGGGTCGTCCAAGTAATACCTTACGTGAGTAAGGGTCGAATCCCACAGAGATTGTTGGATTGAAGCAATCTATGGTTATTTTGTAAATCTTAGTCAGGAAGTCAATTATGTTTATCAGTTGAATTGCAAATAAACAAGAGAGCATGGATTAAAGGTTACTTGTTATGCAGTAATCGAGAATATGTTGGAGTTTTGGAGATGCTTTGTCTTCTGAATCTCTGCTTTCCTCTGTCTTCTTGTTCACGCACGCACGTCCTCCAGTGAAAACTACGCTCATGCGCTCTGTCACAGCACGGCTAATCACCGGTTGGTTCTCGATCCGGTTGGAATAGAATCCCTTGATTCCTTTGCGTTTGTCACTAACGCCCAGCCTTCAGGAGTTTGAATCTCGTCACAGTCATTCAATCCTCGAATCCTACTCGGAATACCACAGACAAGGTTTAAACTTTCCGGATTCTCATGAATGCCGCCATCAATTCTAGCTTATACCACGAAGATTCTGATTAAGAGATCTAAGAGATACTCATTCAATCTGATATAGAACGGAGGTGGTTTTCAGGCACACGTTCATGGGTTGAGAATGGTGATGAATTTCATGAATCATCACCTTCATCACAGTTAAGCGCGAATGAACATCTTAGATAGGAACAAGCGTGTTTGAATAGAAAACAGAAATACTTGCATTAATTCATCGAGACACAGCAGAGCTCCTCAACCCCAACAATGGAGTTTAGAGACTCATGCCGTCAAGGAGTACAAAGTTCAGATCTAAAATGTCATGAGATACAAAATAAGTCTCTAAAAGTTGTTTAAATACTAAACTAGTAGCCTAGGTTTACAAAAAAATGAGTAGACTATGATTGGTGATGCAGAGATCCACTTCTGGGGCCCACTTGGTGTGTGCTGGTGCTGAGATTTAAGCAAGTCATGTGCAGAGGCCATTTGTGGAGTTGAACGCCAGTTTTTGTGCCAGTTTGGGCGTTCAACTCCAGCTTTTGATCCTTTTCTGGTGCTGGACGCCAGAATTGGGCAGAGAACTGGCGTTGAACGCCAGTTTACGTCGTCTATTCTTGTGTAAAGTATGGATTATTATATATTGCTGGAAAGTCTTGGATGTATACTTTCCAACGCAATTAGAAGCATGCCATTTCGAGTTCTGTAGCTCCAGAAAATTCACTTTGAGTGCAGGGAGGTCAGAATCCAACAGCATCAGCAGTCCTTTTTCAGCCTGAATCAGATTTTTGCTCAGCTCCTTCAATTTCAGCCAGAAAAATACCTGAAATTACAGAAAAACACACAACTCATAGTAAAGTCCAGAAATATGAATTTTTCCTAAAAACTAATGAAAATAGACTAAAAACTAACTAAAACATACTCAAAACTATATGAAATTAACCCCAAAAAGCGTATAAAATATCCGCTCATCACAACACCAAACTTAAACTGTTGCTTGTCCTCAAGCAACTAGACAAATAAAATAGAAGACTAATAGGTTGAGAAGCAATAATATCTCAGAGTGTTTGAGTGGAGCTCAGACTCTAATTAGATGAGCGGGACTAGTAGCTTTTTGCTTTTGAACAGTTTTGGCATCTCACTATATCCATTGAAGCTCAGAGTGATTGGCATCTATAGGAACTTAGAATTCAGATAGTGTTATTGATTCTCCTATTTCAGTGTGATGATTCTTGAACACAGCTATTTTATGAGTCTTGGCCGTGGCCCTAAGCACTTTGTTTTCCAGTATTACCACCGGATACATAAATGCCACAGACACATAATTGGGTGAACCTTTTAGATTGTGACTCAGCTTTGCTAAAGTCCCCAATTAGAGGTGTCCAGAGTTCTTAAGCACACTCTTCTTTTTGCTTTGGACCTTGACCTTAACCGCTCAGTCTCAAGTTTTCACTTGACATCTTCACGCCACAAGCACATGGTTAGGGACAGCTTGGTTTAGCCGCTTTGACCAGGATTTTATTCCTTTAGGCCCTCCTATCCACTGATGCTCAAAGCCTTGGGATCCTTTTTATTTGCCCTTGCCTTTTGGTTTTAAGGGTTATTGGCTGTTTGCTCTTGCCTCTTGGTTTTAAGAGCTTTTGGCTTTTTAGCACTCATAGAGAAAACGAAAAACAGAGAAAGTAAGAACAAGGAACGAGTCCACCTTAGTGATGATGGCATTTCCTTCTTGGAGGCATCAATGATGTTCTTGAGCTCTTTTATGTCTCTTCCTTGCCTTTGTGGCTTGATTCCTAGTGATTTTTGGTATTTCTATCCTCAGTTGCTTCCAATAATTATGTGGAGGGAAGTGCATCCCCTGAGGTATCTCTTGATTTGCAGCCACATATTCTACCACTGAGCTATAGATCCTTCACATAATTGTTTTACCACACCAAACTTAGAATGTTGCTCGCCCTCGAGCAAAAGAAGAGGGACTAGATGAAGAAGAAGATGTCGAAAGAAAAAACTAGGATTATGAGGAGGGAAGGTGGGGATCCTGTGGGGTCCACAGATCTTGAAATGATCCTGTGAGGTCCACAGATCTTGAGGTGTTAAGGCATTTACATCCCTGCACCAATTTGGGCATGCAAAATGCCCTTGCACACAACTCTGGGCGTTCAGCGCCAGGTTGGTGCCCATTTTGGGCGTTCAACGCCCATTTACTAGCCATTTCTGGCGTTGAACGCCAGAACCATGCTTGTTCTGGGCGTTCAGAGCCAGGATGTTGCCCATTTTGGGCGTTCAGTGCCAGAACCATGCTCTGTTCTGGCGTTGAACGCCAGACAGGTGCTTCCTCCAGGGTGTGATTTTTCTTCTGCTGTTTTTGATTCCGTTTTCAATTTTTAATATTTATTTTGTGACTCCACATGATCATGAACCTAATAAAACATGAAAAACCATGAAAGTAAATAAAAATTGGGTTGCCTCCCAACAAGCGCTTCTTTAATGTCCTTAGCTGGACCTTGCTGAGCTTTTAATCTAGCTTCAGCCTTGAGCATTCTTGCTCAATGTTGCCTTCAATATAATGCTTGATTCTCTGTCCATTGACAATGAATTTCTTATCAGAATCAATATCTTGAAGCTCCATATAACCATATGGTGACACACTTGTAATCGCGTATGGTCCCCTCCATCGGGATTTCAGTTTCCCGGGGAATAGCCTGAGTCTAGAGTTAAACAACAGGACCTTCTGTCTTGGTTCAAAGATTCTAGATGACAGCTTTCTGTCATGCCACTTTTTTTATTTTTCTTTATATAGTTTGGCATTTTCGAAAGCTGTGAATCTGAACTCCTCTAGCTCATTTAGCTGGAGCAATCTTTTTTCTCCTGCTAATTTGGCATCAAAATTTAGGAATCTGGTTGCCCAGTAGGCCTTATGTTCCAGTTCCACGGGCAGGTGACATGCCTTACCATACACGAGTTGGTATGGAGATGTCCCTATGGGGGTCTTGAATGCTGTCCTGTAAGCCCACAGAGCATCATCCAAGCTCCGTGCCCAATCCTTTCTACGGGTATTTACTGTCCGTTCCAGGATTCACTTTAATTCTCTGTTAGAGACTTCAGCTTGCCCATTGGTTTGTGGATGATATGGAGTGGCCACCTTGTGGCGAATTCCATACCGAACCATGGCAGAGTAAAGCTGTTTATTGCAGAAGTGAGTGCCCTCATCACTGATTAATACTCTAGGGACACCAAACCTGCTAAAGATATGTTTCTGGAGGGACTTTAGCACTGTTTTAGTATCATTGGTGGGTGTGGCAATAGCCTTAACCCATTTTGATACATAGTCAACTGCAACCAGAATATAAGTGTTTGAGTATGATGGCGGGAAAGGTCCCATGAAGTCAATTCCCCATACGTCAAACAACTCAATCTCCAAGATTCCTTGTTGAGGCATGGCGTAACCATGAGGCAGATTGCCAGCTCTTTGGCAACTGTCACAGTTACGTACAAACTCTCGGGAATTTTTATAGAGTGTGGGCCAATAGAAGCCACATTGGAGGACCTTGGTGGCTGTTCGCTCACCTCCGAAATGGCCTCCATATTGTGATCCATGGCAATGCCATAGGATCCTCTGTGCTTCTTCTCTAGGCACACACCTACGGATTATTCCGTCTGCACATCTCTTAAAGAGATAGGGTTCATCCCACAAGTAATACTTTGCATCAGTGATTAATTTCTTATTTTCTATCCTGTTGTACTCCTTGGGTATGAACCTTGCAGCTTTATAGTTTGCAATATCGGCAAACCATGGTGCTTTCTGAATGGCAAATAGATGCTCATCAGGAAATGTCTCAGAGATCTCAAGAAAGGGGATGGACGTCCCTTCCACTGGCTCTATCCGGGACAGATGGTCAGCAACTTGGTTCTCTGTCCCTTTTCTGTCTCTTATTTCTATATCAAACTCTTGCAGAAGCAATACCCATCTGATGAGCCTGGGTTTTGAATCTTGCTTTGTGAGTAGATATTTAAGAGCAGCATGGTCAGTATACACAATCACTTTTGATCCTACTAAGTATGATCTGAACTTGTCAATGGCGTAAACCACTGCAAGTAATTCTTTTTCTATGGTTGTATAATTTTTCTGGGCATTATTTAGAACGCGACTGGCATAATAAATGACATGCAGAAGCTTGTCATGCCTCTGTCCCAATACTGCACCAATGGCATGATCACTGGCATCACACATTAGCTCAAATGGCAACGTCCAGTCTGGTGCAGAAATGACTGGTGCTGTGACCAGCTTAGCTTTCAGCGTTTCAAATGCCTGCAGGCACTCTGTGTCAAACACAAATGGTGTGTCAGCAGCTAGCAGATTGCTTAGAGGTTTTGCGATTTTTGAAAAATCCTTTATAAACCTTCTATAGAATCCTGCATGCCCCAGAAAGCTTCTGATTACCTTAACATTGGCAGGTGGTGGTAATTTTTCAATTACCTCTATTTTTGCTTGATCCACCTCTATTCCCTTGTTTGAGATTTTATGCCCAAGGACAATCCCTTCAGTCACCATGAAGTGACATTTTTCCCAGCTTAAAACTAGGTTGGTCT
>NC_029793.2:38965112-38965740 GCF_000816755.2 Arachis ipaensis | reverse complement strand
TGTCATGCCTCCCTTTTTTGGGATGACTTGGACAGGGCTCACCCAGGGGCTATCAGAAATAGGATAAATAATCCCAGCCTCCAGTAATTTGGTGACCTCTTTCTGCACCACTTCTTTCATGGCTGGATTTAGCCGCCTCTGTGGTTGCACCACTAGTTTGGCATTATCCTCCAATAAGATTTTGTGCATGCATCTAGCTGGGCTTATGCCCTTAAGGTCACCTATGGACCACCCAAGAGCTGTCTTGTGTGTCCTTAGCACTTGAATAAGTGCCTCCTCTTCCTGTGAATTTAAAGCAGAGCTTATGATCACTGGAAAAGTGTCACCTTCTCCCAGAAACGCATATTTCAAGGATGGTGGTAGTGGCTTGAGCTCGGGTTTAGGAGGTTTTTCCTCTTTCAGAAGAAAGTTCAGAGGCTCTTTCATGTCCTCTGAATCCTCCCAAATCAGGCTGAATATCTTTAAAGATGTCTTCCAACTCTGATTCGAGACTCTCAGCCATGTTGATCTCTTCTACCAAAGAGTCAATAAGATCAACTTTCATGCAGTCTGTTGATGTGTCTGGATGTTGCATGGCTTTGACAACATTCAACTTGAACTCATCATCATTGACTCTCAGGGTTATTTT
>NC_029793.2:38945018-38965085 GCF_000816755.2 Arachis ipaensis | reverse complement strand
GTATCTTGGCTTTATATTCTTCAACCTTAGTTGCTGTAGGTTTATTGCCTACAGAAGTGGTTGAAGAAGCCTTTTTAGAGGGGTTGTTATCAGCATTTGTGTGTGTCTGATCCCTCACTGGCAATTGAGTGCCAGATTTAGAAGCTGGAGTGAAATTGGACGCCAGCTCCTTGTCTGCTCCTGGCGTCTGAACGCCAAAACTGTGCCCATTTTGGGCGTTCAGCGCCAGATCTTGCCCATTTTGGGCGTTCAACACCAGATCCTTGCCCATTTTTGGCGTTGAACGCCAGTCCTGCCTTATTTCTGGCGTTGAACGCCAGTCCTGAGCATGGTCTGGGCGTTCAGCGCCAGCCTTCCACCAATTTTCTGGCGTTTTAGCGCCAGAATTATTTTTCCCTGGGCTCTTACTGTCCTCAGGTGAATTTTGAGTGGTTTGCTCATTTCTTAGCTTTTTGCTGCCTTGAGGTGGGGTATTTAATGTTTTCCCACTTCTTAGTTGAACTGCTTGGCATTCTTCTGCTATTTGCCTTGACAGCCGCTGCTTTGTTTGCTTGAACTGTTCGTCCATATGTATATTAGCCATCCTTGTCTCTTGTAACCTTTCTTTGAATTCGACTAACTGCTTTGTTAGAAAGTCCAATTGCTGATTGAATTTAGCAGCTTATTTTACAGGGCTGAGTTCAGCAGTTACTGTTTTAACCTCTTCATTCATGGAAGGGTTGCTGCTTAAGTACAGATGCTGATTCCTGACAACTGTATTAATGAGCTCTTGAGCCTCTTCAATTGTCTTTCTCATGTGGATAGATCCACCAGCTGAGTAATCTAGAGACATCTGAACTCCTTCTGCAAGCCCATAATAGAAGATGTCTAACTGAACCCACTCTGAAAACATTTCAGAGGGGCATTTTCGTAGCATCTCTCTATATCTCTCCCAGGCATCATAGAGAGATTCATTATCTCCTTGTTTAAAGCCTTGGATGTCCAGCCTTAGCTGTGTCATCCTTTTTGGAGGGAAATATTGATTCAGGAATTTTTCTGTCAGCTGTTTCCATTTCCTTATGCTGGCCTTGGGTTGGTTATTCAACCACCTCTTAGCTTGATCTTTTACAGCAAATGGAAACAGTAATAGTCTATAGACGTCCTGATCTATTTCTTTATCATGTACTGTGTCAGCAATCTGTAGAAACTGTGCCAGAAACTCTGTAGGTTCTTCCTGTGGAAGACCGGAATACTGGCAACTTTGCTGCACCATGATAATGAGCTGAGGATTCAACTCAAAGCTACTGACTCCAATGGAGGGTATGCAGATGCTACTCCCATATGAAGCAGTAGAGGGGTTAGAATATGACCCCAGAGTCCTCCTGGACTGTTCATTTCCGCTTAGATCCATGATGGAGAAAGGGAGATGATGTAAAATAGAGAAAATATTTTTATTTATTTAATTTATTTATTTGTTTCGAAAACAAAATAAATTAAAATAAAATAAATAAAAATGGGTGAAGATTTTCGAAAAAATGAGGAGAGAGAAAGTGGTTAGGAAGTTTTGAAAAGGATATGATGATTTTGAAAACAAGTTTTAAATTTTGAAATAAAAATCTAAATTTTAGAAATATATTTCGAAAATTTGTTTTTAAAATAGAGAGAAAATATATTTTTGATTTTTAAGAGGAAAGAGAAAAACAATAAGATAGCACAAGATTTAAAATTTTTAGATCTAATGCTCCCTATTTTCGAAAATTTTTAAGGGAAAAACACTAAGGAACACCAAACTTAAAAATTTTAAGATCAAGACACAAGGAAATCTCAAGAACACTTTGAAGACTCACAAGAACACAAGAACATGAAGGAAGAACACCAAACTTAAAATTTTTTTAGAAAACCAAAATAAATTTTCGAAAAATTTTTTTTTTTTGAAAAATCAAAGACTCATGCCGTCAAGGAGTACAAAGTTCAGATCTAAAATGTCATGAGATACAAAATAAGTCTCTAAAAGTTGTTTAAATACTAAACTAGTAGCCTAGGTTTACAAAAAAATGAGTAAACTATGATGGGTGATTCAGAGATCCACTTCTGGGGCCCACTTGGTGTGTGCTGGGGCTGAGATTTAAGCAAGTCACGTGCAGAGGCCATTTGTGGAGTTGAACGCCAGTTTTTGTGCCAGTTTGGGCGTTCAACTCCAGCTTTTGATCCTTTTCTGGTGCTGGACGCCAGAATTGGGCAGAGAACTGGCGTTGAATGCCAGTTTACGTCGTCTATTCTTGTGTAAAGTATGGATTATTATATATTGCTGGAAAGTCTTGGATGTATACTTTCCAACGCAATTAGAAGCATGCCATTTCGAGTTCTGTAGCTCCAGAAAATCCACTTTGAGTGCAGGGAGGTCAGAATCCAACAGCATCAGCAGTCCTTTTTCAGCCTGAATCAGATTTTTGCTCAGCTCCTTCAATTTCAGCCAGAAAAATACCTGAAATTACAGAAAAACACACAACTCATAGTAAAGTCCAGAAATATGAATTTTTCCTAAAAACTAATGAAAATAGAGTAAAAACTAACTAAAACATACTCAAAACTATATGAAATTAACCCCAAAAAGCGTATAAAATATCCGCTCATCATTGACCATCCGTTTCCAACAAAGCATATTCATGTGGGACAATAAAGTTAAGGGACAAGATTGTTACTGGTGTTGTATTTCTAACCCACTAACTTATCGGCAAGTGCACCGGGTCGTACCAAGTAATACCTTACGTGAGTAGGGGTCGATCCCACGAGGATTGATGGATTAAACAACTATAGCGTTTGATAGGATTAGTTAGACAAACAGAAAATAGTGTTGGAAGTTCAAAAGCATTAAAAAGTAAATTCAAGAATTTCAGAAAACAAGCAGCAAATGAGTTGTGAAATATATATGGGAAAACAGTTAAGGCTTTAGAGTTATCTATTTTCTGGATTGACTTTTCTTATTAACTATTCTAATCATGCAAGATTTAATTCATGGCAAACTATTTGTGACTAGACCCTAATTCCTTAGACCTTTCTAGTCTCCTCTAAAATTCATCAACTGCCAATTCCTTGGTCAATTAATTCCAATTAGAGGGTGATGATTAAATTCCAGTTTATATGCCACAAGAATCCTAATTGTCCAAAAATAAAGGGATTATATGTCACGTATCCCGTTAAATACAAACAATTAGAAATTCAAGATAATATCTTTTCAAGCTTATTGTTCAAGTAAAGAGCTTTTCCAAGTTATACAAGAACTCAAATAGAACATGGGTCATACTTCCGTTCCACCCAAATTCATAAAATAAAGAACGAAAACAATTATTGAAATATAAATCAAAACATGAATTAAAATAGAAAAATAATATTATCAATCCATACAATAGACAGAGCTCCTAACCTTAACAATGGAGGATTAGTTGCTCATGGAATATGGAATGTTAATTTGTATGGGATAATGTTGTGGAATATCTCCTTTTTGGAACCACCCTATTGGGATCCCTTTATAACTAATCCTAATCATTTTAAAATCAAATATCTAAAATTAAAATTAAAATAATATCTTTTCCTAAAATAAGATTTGAATTTAAATTCGAATTAATTAACAAGTCTTCAGCTGATGGGTGGGGACCACTTGATTTGTCAATTCTGCAGCTTCTAATCTGTGATTTCTGGGCTAAGAACTGGGTCAAAACGGCCCAGACATTGCCCCCAACGTTTTTCTACATTTTCTGCACGTGGTGCATGTGACGCGTCCGCGTCGGTATTCGCTGGTCATCTCCTTGGTTTCTTCTCTTTCTCTGTAGAAACTCCATCAAATCCAGCTGAATGCTACCTAAAATAAACAGTATTGCACAAAACTCAAAATAGCATCCATAGTGGCTAAAATATAATTAATTCTTTATTAAATTCAACAATTTAGATGCAAATTCACTAGGAAAAGATAGGAAAGATGCTCACGCATCACAACACCAAACTTAACCTGTTGCTTGTCCTCAAGCAACAAAAAAAACTAATATAAGCTTAGGATGTGAATTTGCATGAGAATGAGAGTTCGATTAAGCTCATGTCTCTTCTTATAGTGGGGTTTACAACTGCAATCCTGAATAGTTTTGGCATCTCACTTTATCCTTTGAAGTTCAGAATGATTGGCATCTATAGGAACTTGGAATCCAGATAGTGTTATTGATTCTCCTAGTTCAGTATGTTGATTCTTGAACACAGCTACTTTATGAGTCTTGGCCATGACCCTAAGCATTTTGTTTTCTAGTATTACCGGATACATAAATGCCACAGACACATAACTGGGTGAACCTTTTCAGATTGTGACTCAGCTTTGCTAGAGTCCCCAGTTAGAGGTGCCCAGAGTTCTTAAGCACACTCTTTTTGCTTTGGATCACGACTTTAACCGCTCAGTCTCAAGCTTTTCACTTGACACCTTCACGCCACAAGCACATGGTTAGGGACAGCTTGATTTAGCCGCTTAGGCCAGGATTTTATTCCCTTGGGCCCTCCTATCCATTAATGCTCAAAGTCTTGGATCCTTTTTACCCTTTGCCTTTTAGTTTAAAGGGCTATTGGCGTTTTCTGCTTGCTTTTTCTTTTTCTCTCTTTGTAATTTTTTTTTCTTTTTTTTTCGCAAGCTTTGTGTTTTTCACTGCTTTTTCTTGCTTCAAGAATCAATTTTATGATTTTTCAGATTATCAATAACAATTCTCTTTTTTTTCATTATTCTTTCAAGAGCCAACAATTTTAACATTCATAAACTTCACTATCAAAAAATATGCACTGTTCAAGCATTCATTCAGAATCACAGAAAACACCACCACATCTAAGTAAATGAGACTACTCTAAAAATTAAACTCAAATTCTCATGCACTACATCTGTTCTTCTTTCTTTTTGATTTCAAGTTTAGTGGGCAATACATGAGACATCTTTCAGAATTAAAGCACTTAACAGAAAAATTAAGCTAGAACCTAAGAATCTACTAATAAAGGATCATGCAATAAACAAAACAAAGTAGCAGGAAACCGTAACATACATAATAAAAGTGGGAGGGAATAAAAAATGAAAGGAACTCAACCACCTGGGTTATCTTAGCGGTTGTTTTATTCTTCAGGTTGCGCTCCTTTGTGAAGATGATTAGCCTCCCTTTTTGTGCCATAGGAATAAACAGAAAACCCTTAAGCGAAGTGTTAACACCAAACTTAAAGGTTTGCTTGTCCTCAAGCAAACAAAAATTGAAAATAGAAGAGACAAATATTAAGATGAAAGAAAAATAAAAGGATAAGAGAATAAGAGAGAATTAGGATTGGGAGAGAGAGAGAAAGAAAACTGGGTGGCGCAAACGACGCGTTCGCGTCATGCATGCGATCGCGTACGTCATGCATTCTTCATAATGACGCGTTAGCATCAGGCACGCGTCCGCGTGCCCTGGATTTTGTACGATTCGCGCAAAGCCAGCCGTGCGCCCGCGTGACTTTCTGTTTGCATGGCTTGGGAGCCAAATTCTCATACGACGCGTTCGCGTCTTGCATGCGTACGCGTGGATGGCCATATGTGCAACTGACGCGACCGCGTCAGTCACGCGTCCGCGTGACCAAATTTGTGCTTTTAGCACACTTCTTGCCCCAAGCCAACATAACTCTCTGTCCAGACACCTTTTACGTCGAATTTTTGGGTCACGCGTCCGCGTGGGTGACGCGACTGCGTGAATGGCGAAAATCACAAACGACGCGAACGCGTAGGGTACGCGTTCGCGTGGAGTCGTCTTTGCTAAAGGCATGAGTCCAGCGCCACTCCCGCACAACTCTCTATCAATTTTCATTTTTTCACGCACACATGATTGACGCGTCCGCGTCATGTGCCTCCCTTTTTTTTTGAAATATAGCTTGAGGTGTTCGATTCTTGGAAGAACATGGCTGCATGATCAGAAAATTAGTAAGAACTCAATAAAAATAAAATAACTAAGAACTATGAAAAATAGCTAAGGATACGAATTTATCGGGTTGCCTCCCGACAAGCGCTTCTTTAACGTCACTACCTTGACAATCAGATTTGCTAGTTCAGCAGATGAGTGGACCTTTGGCGATCAATCTTGCCACAAGATAGTGCTTCAACCTCTGGCCATTCACTGTGAATTTTCTGTCAGAATTCTCTTCCTGTATTTCCACATGACCATATGGTGAAGCTCTGATAACCACAAACGGTCCTGACCACCGGGATTTCAACTTTCTGGGAAAGAATTTGAGCCTTGAATTATATAGAAGCACTCTCTGTCCTGGCTCAAAGACTCTGATGGCTATCTTCTTGTCATGCAATAGCTTAGTTCTCTCCTTATAGAGCTTGGCATTCTCATAGGCTGAATATCTGAATTCATCAAGCTCATTTAATTGGATCATCCGCTTAATTTCCGCAGCTTCTGAATCAAGATTCAGGTACCTGATTGCCCAATAAGCCTTGTGCTCCAGCTCAACTGGCAAGTGACAGGCTTTGCCATAGACCAACTGATATGGGGACATGCCAATTGGAGTCTTGTATGCGGTCCGGTAAGCCCAGAGAGCATCATCAAGCTTCCTAGACCAGTCCTTTCTTGAAACACTGACGGTCTTCTCCAGAATCCTCTTAAGCTCCCTGTTGGAAACTTCAACCTGTCCACTTGTCTGAGGGTGATAAGGGGTTGCCACTTTATGACGGACTCCATATCTATGCAGAAGAGAGTGCAGCTGTCTGTTACAGAAGTGACTTCCTCCATCACTAATGAGTGTCCTTGGGACACCAAACCGGCTGAAGATATATCTCTGAAGAAAGCTCATTACCACCTTGGCATCATTGGTGGGAAAAGCCACAGCTTCCACCCACTTGGACACATAGTCTACTGCCACTAGAATATAGTTGTTTGAATGTGAGGGTGGGAAAGGTCCCATGAAATCAATTCCCCACACATCAAACAACTCAACCTCAAGAATCCCCTGCTGTGGCATTTCATGGTTGGCAGGGAGATTTGTGGTTTTTTCACATCTGTCACAGTGCTTTACAAATGCTCTTGAGTCTCTGAAGAGAGTCGGCCAGTAAAACCTGCTCTGAAGGACCTTTGTAGCTAACCTTTCACTACCAAAGTGGCCTCCATACTCAGAACCATGACAGTGCCAAAGAATCTGCTATTTTTCTTCATCTAGGACACATCTCCGGATAATTCCATCTGAACACCTTTTAAAAAGGTATGGTTCCTCCCAAATGTAGTACTTTGCATCAGTCAATAGCTTCTTCACTTGTTGCCTACTGTACTCTCTTGGAATAAAATTCATGGCCTTATAATTTGCAATGTCTGCAAACCATGGAGCTTGCTGAATGAGGAACAATTGCTCATCCAAAAATGTCTCAGTTACAGCTGTGGGTGGTTGCACTCCTGCTTCAGGCTCAATTCTGGGGAGATGGTCAGCTACTTGATTTTCTGACCCTTTCCTGTTCTTTATCTCAATATCAAACTCCTGAAGGAGCAACACCCATCTGATTAATCTTGGTTTAGAATCCTACTTGGTTAGAAGGTACTTCAAAGCAGCATGGTCAGTGTAAACAATAACCTTAGAACCAAGTAAATAGGACCTAAACTTATCAACAGCATACACAACAACTAATAATTCCTTTTTTGTAGTTGTGTAATTCTTTTGAGCATCATTTAACACACGACTGGCATAATAAATGACATGTACAAGCTTACCATGCCTCTGTCCTAAAACAGCTCCTATAGCAAAATCACTAGCATCACACATTAATTCAAATGGTAAATCCTAGTCAGGGGGAGCTATAATGGGAGCATGGGTAAGGTTTGCTTTCAGAGTTTCAAAAGCATGCAGACAATCAGAATTAAAGACAAAAGGAACATCAACAACCAACAGGTTGCTCAATGGTTTAGCAATTTTAGAAAAATCCTTTATAAATCTTCTATAAAATCCTGCATAACCCAAGAAACTCCTGATTTCCTTAACATTGGTTGGTGGTGGTAATTTTTCAATTACCTCCACCTTTGCTCTGTCAACCTCAATTCCCTTACTTGAAATCCAGTGTCCAAGAACAATGCCTTCTGTAACCATAAAATGGCATTTTTCCCAATTTAAAACAAGGTTTGATTCTTGACACCGTTTCAAGACAAGAGATAAATGTTTAAGACAGGATTCAAAAGAATTACCAAAAATAGAAAAGTCATCCATAAATATCTCAATAAACTTTTCAACCATATCAGAAAAAATTGAAAGCATACACCTCTGAAAAGTTGCTGGAGCATTGCAGAGTCCAAATGGCATTCTCCTATAGGCAAATACTCCAAAGGGGCATGTGAGTGCTGTCTTCTCTTGATCTTGAGGGTCCACTGCAATTTGATTATATCCAGAATATTCATCTAGAAAATAATAAAAAGCATGACCAGCTAACCTCTCAAGCATCTGATCAATGAAAGGCAGGGAAAAATGATCCTTCCTTGTAGCAGTGTTGAGCCTCCTGTAGTCTATGCACATTCTCCATCCTGTGACTGTTCTTGTAGGAATAAGCTCATTCTTTTCATTCTTGATCACTGTCATCCCTCCTTTCTTGGGAACTACCTGCACAGGACTTACCCAAGGACTGTCAGAAATAGGGTAAATAATACCTGCTTCCCATAATTTCATTACCTCTTTTTGGACCACCTCTTTCAAAGTTAGATTGAGTCTCCTTTGTGGTTGCACAACTGGTTTGGCATCATCTTCAAGGAGGATCTTGTGCATACACTTGGTTGGACTAATCCCTTTCAAGTCACTAATGGTCCACCTAAGAGCTATTTTATGGCTCTTAAGCACTGAAACAAGCGCCTCTTCCTCTTCAGGCTTCAGGGAAGAAGTAATAATTACTGGATATGAATCATTTCCACCCAAGAACACATATTTCAGAGAAGGGGGTAAGGGTTTGAGCTCAAGCTTGGGGGCTTTCTCTTCCTTGATTGGCGTGTTCATCAGCTCCTTTTGGGTTGGTGAATCGTCAACTTCAACTAATTCACACTCAGAAATAGGATCTAGAACATCATCAAGTACCTCAGTTTCCAGTACTTCTTGAACAAGTGGTTCAGTAACATCTATTTTCATACACCCCCCAGAATCATTGGGGTGCTTGAGGGCTTCAAAAACATTTAGGACCACCTGTTCTTCATTGACCCTCAGGGTTAATTCACCCTTTTGCACATCAATCAGAGCTCTACCTGTAGCTAAAAATGGTCTACCAAGTATAATAGAGGGTTTTACCTCCTCTTCCATGTCTAATATAACAAAATCAATAGGGAAAATAAATGGTCCTACTTTAACAAGTAAATCTTCAACCACACCCACAAGTAATAAGCTCTCTGAATGCCGACTTCTCCAATGGTGCAAGGAATGACAAAGCTCCCTGGGTCTGGAATCTTCTCAGGAAGGGTGTGTTGAATAATAGCACTGCATTCCTTGGTTAACACCACGGTTTCTTGCTCCTTCCAATTCCTCTTATGGGTCAACAACTCTTTCATAAATTTAGCATAGAGAGGCATTTGCTCCAGAGCCTCTGCAAAAGGGATGTTGATCTGCAGCTTCTTGAAGACATCTAAAAATTTAGAGAATTACTTTTCTTTGGTTGCCTTCTGAAGCGTCTGAGGATATGGCATTTTTAGCTTGTATTCTGGGGCCTTTGGTAAGGTGGGAAAAGTGTCAAGAGAGTCAGGAAATGGGTTGTCTGCACGTTTAGGAGGGGCGTGCTCTACTTCTTCCTTCTTCTCCTCTGGAGTTTCCTTTTCAACTAGATCTTCATTGACCTTGGTCTTAGAACCAGCTACCTTACCACTTTTCAATTGAATAGCCTTGCAATCTTCTCTTGGGTTCACCACTGTATCACCAGGGAATGTATTTGAAGACCTTTCAGGTATTTAGAATCTTCTTGGGATTTAGAAATTGCCTGCTGAGGTGGTTGTTGTTGCTGAGACTGAAATTGGTGGTTATTATGGTTGTTCTGTTGAAAACCACCCTAAGAACTATTGTTGAAGTTCTGAGGTCTCTGAGGTTGATCTCTCCACCCAAAATTTGGGTGATTCCTCCATCCCTGATTGTATGTCTTAGAATATGGATCATTGTTAGGATTTCTAGGACCACTCCCCATGTAATTCACCTGTTCAGAAGAGGGTTGAGCATAATCATAATTATCATTTTGCATAAAGTTACCTGTCATGTCATGGGAGGTATCTTGGGGTGGATTTTGAGTGTTGATAGCTGAGACTTGCATTCCACCCATCTATTGAGTAAGTAGATTTATCTGCTGAGACATAAGTTTGTTCTGAGCAAGAAGAGCATTAACAGCTTCTACTTCCAACACGCCTCTCTTCTGAGGGGTCTCAGAGTTCACAGGATTCCTGTTAGACGAATATAAATATTGGTTGCTTGCAACCAATTCAATCAGCTCAATAGTCTTCTCTGGTGTCTTCTTCTTGTGCAATGAACCGCCTGCAGAAGTATCTAAGCTCATCTTGGACATCTCACCCAAGCCTTCATAAAAGATATCCAGTTGGGTCCATTTGGAGAACATGTCTGAAGGGCATTGCCTAGTCAGTAGCTTGTATCTCTCCCAAGCTTCATAAAGAGTTTTACCCTCCTTCTGTCTGAAAGTCTAAACCTCCAGCCTAAGCTTAGTCAGCTTCTTTGGTGGGAAAAATTTAGTGAGAAATTCAGTAACGGCCTTTTCCCCAAGTATTCAGACTCTCCTTTGGTTGGGAATTTAGCCATAGCTTTGCTTTATCCCTCAAAGCAAACGGGAAAAGCATGAGTCTGTACACCTCTGGATTCACTCCATTTGTCTTCACAGTATCACATATCTGCAGAAAATCAGATATGAACTGATTTGGATCTTCATGAGGAAGTCCATGATACTGGCAATTTTGTTGTACCAAGGTGACCAATTGTGGCTTCAACTCAAAGTTGTTTGCATTTATAGGAGGCACCACAATACTTTTTCCTTAAAGATCTGCAGTAGGGGCAGAATAAGAGCCAAGCACTCTCCTCTGTTGATCATCCCCATTCGGATTTACCACATTGGCATTAGCATTATTATTTTCCATAGTGGATTTTGCAGCTTTGCAAAGTCTTGCTTGTTGTAAACGTCACCTGAAAGTTCTTTCAGGTTCAGGATCAAAGTCTAAGAGATGTTCTTTGTCTCTATTCCTGCGCATAAACAACCAGAAGACAAGAAAATATGGGACTCTCTATGTCAGAGTGTAGAGAAGTCCCTGTGAGGTAACCTGTATAAAATAATAAAATAAAAATACTAAGTAAATAAATAAAAATTCGAAAATTTTAAAAATAAAAATAAACAGAAAAAATTAAAATAAAAATAAAAATAAATAGAGGAAACCAAACTTAATTTCAGAAATTAAAGAAAAATATTAGTGCTATTTTTTTTAATAAAATAAAATAAAACTAATAGAATATAAAAAGTTAAAAAAATAACAAAAAAGAAACAAAATAAAACGGAAAAAAGATGAAACTGAAAAGAAAAATAAAAAAATAAAAATGACGAGATTTAAATAAATAAACTAAAATAAAAATTCAAAAGGAAGTAAAAGAATAAAGAAAACGGGGACAGGGGGAACGGGGAAACAAGACGAAACGTACGGAAATAAACAAAAATTAAAAATAAAAATTTATAATAATAAAATAAAACTAATTAAAATCAAAACGTCTAATCTAAGCAATCAAATAATTAATAGTTGTTAATCACTATCAATCCCCGGCAACGGCGCCAAAAACTTGGTGTTGTATTTCTAACCCACTAACTTACCAGCAAGTGCACCGGGTCGTACCAAGTAATACCTTACGTGAGTAAGGGTCGATCCAACGAGGATTGATGGATTAAACAACAATAGCGTTTGATAGGATTAGTTAGACAAACAGAAAATAGTGTTGGAAGTTCAAAAGCATTAAAAAGTAAATTCAAGAATTTCAGAAAACAAGCAGCAAATGAGTTGTGAAATATATATGGGAAAACAGTTAAGGCTTTAGAGTTATCTATTTTCTGGATTGACTTTTCTTATTAACTATTCTAATCATGCAAGATTTAATTCATGGCAAACTATTTGTGACTAGACCATAATTCCTTAGACCTTCCTAGTCTCCTCTAAAATTCATCAACTGCCAATTCCTTGGTCAATTAATTCTAATTAGAGGGTGATGATTAAATTCCAGTTTGTATGCCACAAGAATCCTAATTGTCCAAAAATAAAGGGATTATATGTCACATATCCCGTTAAATACAAACAATTAGAAATTCAGGATAATATATTTTCAAGCTTATTATTCAAGTAAAGGGCTTTTCCAAGTTATACAAGAACTCAAATAGAACATGGGTCATACTTCCGTTCCACCCAAATTCATAAAATAAAGAACGAAAATAATTATTGAAATATAAATCAAAACATGAATTAAAATAGAAAAATAATATTATCAATCCATACAATAGACAGAGCTCCTAACCTTTACAATGGAAGATTAGTTGCTCATGGAATATGGAATGTTAATTTGTATGGGATAATGTTGTGGAATATCTCCTTTTTGGAACCACCCTATTGGGATCCCTTTATAACTAATCCTAATCATTTTAAAATCAAATATCTAAAATTAAAATTAAAATAATATCTTTTCCTAAAATAAGATTTGAATTTAAATTCGAATTAATTAACAAGTCTTCAGCTGATGGGTGGGGACCACTTGATTTGTCCATTCTGCAGCTTCTAATCTGTGATTTCTGGGCTAAGAACTGGGTCAAAACAGCCCAAAAATCGCCCCCAGCATTTTTCTACATTTTTTGCACGTGGCGCATGTGACGCGTTCGCGTCGTCCACGCGTTCGCGTCATTTGTGCAGATTCCAGACCACGCGTTCGCGTCAGGCACGCGATCGCGTCATTACGATCTCCTCCATTCCGTGCGGTCGCGTAAGCCATGCGTCCGCGTCGGTATTCGCTGGTCATCTCCTTGGTTTCTTTTCTTTCTCTGCAGAAACTCCATCAAATCCAGCCAAATGCTACCTAAAATAAATAGTATTGCACAAAACTCAAAATAGCATCCATAGTGGCTAAAATATAATTAATTCTTTATTAAATTCAACAATTTAGATGCAAATTCACTAGGAAAAGATAGGAAAGATGCTCACGCATCAGTTTGCGCCAACGTTAGCCCCTAACTTTTGGGCTAACGTTGGCGCCATAAGTGCACTAAGGAAGGCCAACGTTGGAGCAAAAGTTAGACCCCTAACTTTTGCACCAACGTGGGTATCAGCAAAATATGGGGGCTGATTTTGCAAAACTCCAACCCGGTTCACTTGGTTCACTTTGGTTCTTCTCCAAATTCTGCAAATCACAAATCTCTCAACCAATTCTTGATTCGCTTGACTAAATCCCACTAAACTAAAAATTTCTCAATCCTTCAATCCCTGTGGGATCGACCTCACTCCCGTGAGTTATTATTACTTGATGCGACCCGGTGCACTTGCCGGTTAGATTTGGGTGTTTTGGAAGAATTCGTTTCTTCGCGAAAATATCCCATCAAGTTTTTGGTGCCGTTGCCGGGGATTGATTAGATTGACAATGATTAAGTGAGGTGGTGATCTAGATCTAGCATTTTTCTTTTTATTTTCTGTTCTTTTAATTTTCAATTAACCCACTAACTGTTTGAATTTTTACTTAAGCTAACTAAAACTTCATTCTAGCAATAGATTGAAGTGTCACTGGTTTGTGTGTTTCTTATGTTCTGCTTGTATGTCAGGTACAAGAAGAAATACACCCATCTTTCATGAACAAGACGAAAGAACTCTTAGAAGGTTAAGAAGAGCGGAAAGAGGGAAAAATATTGTTGGAGAAGAGGAATCAGAAGAAGAATTCCAAGATATGGAGGAACATTCAACCAATCCACCAGGTGGAGCAGATAACAACAATAACAATCGACCCCAGAGGAGAGTTCTGGCCTCCTATACCTTTGCAAATGCTAGACATTGTGGAAGCAGCATTCTCACCCCTAATGTCAATGCAAATAACTTTGAATTAAAGCCACAACTCATTACATTGGTCCAAAATAACTGCTCGTTTGGGGGAGGACCATTGGAGGATCCAAATCAACATCTGTCTATCTTCTTAAAGATTTGTGACACTGTCAAGTCCAATGGCGTGAATCCTGAGACCTACAAGCTTCTGCTGTTCCCGTTCTCATTAAGGGACAAGGCCGCACAATGGCTTGAAACTTTTCCTCAAGGAAGCATCACTAGCTGGGATGATTTGGTGACTAAATTTCTAGCCAAATTCTATCCACCTCAAAGGGTTAACAGGCTGAAAACCAAGGTACAAACATTCACACAATCGGATGCTGAAAATCTATATGAAGCATGGGAGAGATACAAGGCTCTGCTGAGGAAATGTCCACCAGAAATGTTCACTGAGTGGGACAAGCTACAGAACTTCTATGAAGGACTCACCCTAAAGGCTCAAGAATCACTTAATCACTCAGCTGGAGATTCCTTGCAACTCATGAAAACTGCAGAGGAAGCTCAAAATCTCATTGATATGGTGGCTAACAACCAATATTTCTTTGCTCATCAAAGAAACCGCCAACCATCACAAAGAAGAGGAGTAATGGAGCTAGAAGGAGTGGACTCAATCTTGGCTCAAAACAAGATGATGCAGCAGCAAATTCAACAACAATTTGAGCAAATGGCCAAGAGGATTGATAGTCTCCAAGTTGCAGCAGTTAACACTAGCCAACCATCAACCACATGGGGACAGAGTGAAGAAACTCAAGAAGAACAACAACAAGAGCAAGTACAGTATATGCACAACCAAGGACCAAATGAAGTGTATGGTGATACATACAATCCATCCTGGAAGAACCACCCAAACCTCAGATGGGGAGATAATCATACCCAAAACCAACAACCATGGCAGAGGAACTCAAACCAAAATAACCCAAGAAGCAACCAAAACCACAACCAGCAGCAGACCAACCAAAACCCCTACAGAAAACCTCAAAACAACTACCCCAACTCCAACCAGTACCAATCCAATAACCAACCCACCAACCAAAATGCCTATCATCCACCACCCACATCTCATAACCCACCTCAAGTATTACCTGAAGCCCAGAGAATCACTAACTTGGAGGCCGTGATAGACAAAATGTTGAAACACCAGGAAATGGTAACCAAGAATCATGAAGCATCCCTGAAAAGCCTAGAGAGACAGATGGGGCAAATCTCCAAGCAGATTTCTCTTGAGAGACCTTCAAGCTCACTGCCGAGTGACACAATCCCAAATCCTAAGGAAGAATGCAAGGCAATACAATTAAGGAGTGGGAGAACATTGATGAGCAACAATGACACTACTAAGAAGCAAGTAAAAAGCAGCAAAAGACCAATAGAAGAGGAACAGCCAACACACACAGAGGAAGACAATGATGATGATGCAATGGCAAGCAAGGAAGCCTCAAAGCAAACTCAAGCAAAGGGGGAACAACCAAAAATTCCAAAAAAAGGGAATGAAGCAGTTGAAGAGCCAACCAAGAATCAAAAGCAACAAGTAGAGAAAACCTTTGTACCTCCACTGCCATATCCCCAGAGGTTCAACAAAGAAACCAAGGACCAGTATTTTCACAAGTTCCTTGAAACCTTCAAAAAGCTGGAAATCAATATTCCTTTTGCTGAAGCACTTGAGCAAATGCCTCTGTATGCCAAGTTTTTGAAGGAGCTTATCAACAAGAAAAGAAGTTGGCTTGAGAAAGAAACCGTGTTACTCACCGAGGAATGCAGTGCTTTGATTCAAGGAAGTTGTCCAGAAGGAAGTAATGAAGTTGTGGAATGCATGGATAATCTTCCCAATATTTGACAGCCCATGGGTAAGCCCGATTCAAGTTGTACCAAAGAAAGGAGGAATGACGGTCATCACTAATGAGAAGAATGAGTTGATCCCCACTAGAACAGTGACTGGGTGGAGGATGTGCATAGACTATAGAAGATTGAATGATGCCACCAAGAAGGATCATTTCCCTCTCCCATTCATTGATCAGATGCTGGAAAGGTTGACCGGCCATGCCTATTATTGCTTTTTGGACGGATATTCTGGGTATAATCAAATCGTGGTGGACCCCAAGGACCAAGAGAAAACTGCCTTTACATGTCCATTTAGAGTCTTTGCATACCGGAGGATGCCCTTTGGGCTCTGCAACGCCCCTGCCACATTTCAAAGGTGTATGCTCTCCATTTTCTCTGATATGGTCGAAAAGTTTTTAGAAGTCTTCATGGATGACTTCTCTGTTTTTGGTGATAATTTCAATGCTTGCCTAAACCATTTAACCCTTGTCTTAAAACGGTGCCAAGAAACTAATTTAGTTTTGAATTGGGAGAAATGCCACTTCATGGTACCCGAAGGGATTGTTCTTGGCCATAAAGTTTCAAGAAAAGGGATAGAGGTTGATAAGGCAAAGGTTGAAGTCATAGAAAAACTCCCTCCACCAATTAATGTGAAATCTGTTAGAAGTTTCTTGGGGCATGCTAGATTCTACAGAAGGTTTATCAAGGATTTTTCAAAAATAGCTAAACCTTTGAGTAATCTATTAATGCTTGATAACCCTTTTGTTTTTGATGAAAAATGCCAGCATGCCTTTGAAACTTTAAAAAATAGACTCACAACAGCACCAATCATCACACCTCCAGATTGGGAGTTACCCTTTGAACTCATGTGTGATGCAAGTAACCTTGCAATTGGTGCTGTACTTGGGCAAAAGAAGGGAAACTTACATCATGTCATATAATATGCAAGTAAAGTGTTGAATGAGGCCCAAAAAAATTACACCACAACAGAGAAGGAGTTGCTAGCTGTAGTTTATGCTTTTGATAAGTTTAGATCATACTTGATAGGATCCAAAGTTGTGGTTTATACTGACCATGCTGCACTTAAGTATTTGATGTCAAAACAGGATGCTAAACCAAGACTTATCAGGTGGATATTGCTCTTACAAGAGTTTGACATTGAGGTAAGAGACAGGAAGGGCACTGAAAACCGGGTTGCTGACCATTTGTCGAGGCTACCACATGAAACAATGCAACAAGCATCTCAGCCCATGAACGAAAGCTTCCCAGATGAGCACCTTTTGCAGATCCAGCAAGCACCCTGGTTTGCTGACATAGCAAACTACAAAGTGGGAAGAAAGATACCTCAAGACTTTTCTAAGCAACAAGTGAAGAAGTTAATCAATGAGGGAAAGAAATTCTTATGGGATGAACCCTTCCTGTTCAAGAGATGTTCTGATGGAGTAATTAGAAGGTGTGTCCCTGAGAGTGAAATGAGGGATATCCTGTGGCACTGTCATGGTTCAGCTTATGGTGGACACTTTGGCCCAGAGAAGACAGCTGCAAAGATATTGCAAAGCGGCTTCTATTGGCCAACTATTTTCAAGGATGCCAGAGAATATGTCCACCAATGTAATGAATGCCAGAAAGCAGGAGGATTAACAAGAAGGAATGAGATGCCCCAAAATTTCATCTTGGAACTGGAATTATTTGATCTATGGGGAATTGATTTCATGGGGCCCTTTCCCCCTTCCTATTCTTTCAGATACATCTTAGTCGCAGTGGAATATGTCTCAAAGTGGGTGGAAGCCATAGCTACGACCACTTGTGATGCACAGATTGTCCTCCAATTCCTTAAAAAGCACATTTTCACAAGATATGGAGTGCCCAAGAGTCTTATCAGTGATGGTGGAAGTCACTTTTGCAACAAACAGATGGAGAAGCTCCTCCACAAATATGGAGTAATCCATAAAGTGGCTACACCTTACCACCCTCAGACTAATGGCCAGGCTGAACTAGCAAATAGGGAGTTAAAGAAGATCCTAGAGAAAACAGTGGGAAGCACAAGAAAAGATTGGGCTAGGAAGCTAGAAGATGCATTATGGGAATACAGGACAGCTTTCAAAACTCCTATTGGCAAGTCACCCTTTCAGCTATTGTATGGCAAATCCTGCCACCTCCCTGTAGAGCTTGAACACAGAGCTTTTTGGGCCACTAAACTCCTCAACCTTGATTCCCAAGCTGCAGGAGAAAAAAGTTGTTGCAAATAAATGAGTTAGATGAATTCAGGATAGAAGCTTATGAGAGCGCTAAGATATACAAGGAAAGAGCTAAGAGGTGGCATGACAAAAAAATCACAAAGAAGGAATTCAAACCAGGACAGCAAGTGCTCCTGTATAATTTAAGGCTTAAGATTTTCCCTGGCAAACTGAAGTCAAAGTGGACTGGTCCATACTTGGTGACAAAGGTTTTTCCTTATGGGAGCATTGAACTGCTAGATGAAGCAACAAAGAATCAATTCACAGCAAATGGTCACAGAGCAAAGCTGTACTTGGGAGGACAATGGGATAAGGAAAAAGAGGTCCAGAACCTACAGCCTTCTTGAAAGGAATCGAAGGATGTCAAGCTAATGACAATAAAAGAGCGCTTGTTGGGAGGCAACCCAACCTGAGGTAGTTTCCTTTTCATAGCCTTTTCAATAAAAATGTTGAATAATTGATATGTATTGCAAGGAGCTAAGTTTGGTGTTGCACACCAAAAACAACTTAAAGGAGAATGGAGGATTCTAAGTTTGGTGTTCCACCAAAACCTCATTCAAAAGCGCATTCTAATCTCCTGCACATCACAAAGTAATAGCCAAGGATAAAGGAATAATGAGAGGTCATAGCAGTATGTTGCTTGAAGCTTGAAGGAGACTTTCTAGGCCTAGGAGTCAATAAGAAGTGAGTATTTACATATCCACACAAAATCCCATGAACTATCAATAATACTCTGCTAGCATGAACATCCTCTTCCATCTCATCCTTTCTTCTCAATAAATCTTTTCTTGCTTGGGGACAAGAAAGCTTTAAGTTTGGTGTTGTGATGACAAGTCATCTTAGCCTAGTTTCACTAGTCTTTTTCTTTTGTTTTCACTTGAATGATGCACTTTCTTGAGCTACAAGTAAGCTAATTTGGGTAGATTTTCATGCTTCCTTTGATTGAATCAACTATGTATGAATTCATGCTATTTCATGAGGTTTTAGGCTACAATTGTCACATATTATGATAAAATGAATATCTCATGATTTTAAGCATAGCTTTGATGTGTTTGGTTGATTAATGATAGGTGAAGAAAGCTTGGAGAAAGGTTGAAGCAAGAAGGAATGGCTAGGAGTAAAGAGAGGACAATGGAATAAGTGAAAATGAACCAGGAAGCAAAAAGTTGGACCAAAAGTTAGCCTCAAACTTTTGCACAAACTTTTGGGTGAAAAGTTAGCTCCAACGTTAGCCCCTAACTTTTGGGCTAACGTTGGCACATGAAAATTACTCCCTGGGCACCAAAAGTTTGCGCCAACATTAGCCCCTAACTTTGAAGCTAACGTTGGCATGAGAAAAACACTCCCTGGGCACCAAAAGTTTGCGCCAACGTTAGCCCCTAACTTTGAACTCCCGTGAGTTATTATTACTTGATGCGACCCGGTGCACTTGCCGGTTAGATTTGGGTGTTTTGGAAGAATTCGTTTCTTCACAAAAATATCCCATCACCAGTCGCCCATGCGAGCAATTCACCAGAGCAGATATGGATCGCCCACGCGAGGACTTCGGCAAGCCCCACTCCGAATTACTTCTCGAATTCACTTCTTTGCTCCATTCTCTTTGATCCTTTGATGCCATTGAAATACCTTAACCATAAAACACTTAATCAAATCGACCATAGCATCAAATGACATAAAAAGAAATAAAAAAAATCAATGATTAAGAGCATAACAAGCATATTTTTCACTTGTAAGTTCATTGGAAGCAATAATTGAAAAACTCCATGAATTAAGCTAAAATTATGTGATTTAGTTGATAAACTCCATACTTTTTAATACAATTTATAATGACAAAATAGAGTTTATCAGACGGCACAATGGCGGGGAGGGGATGAGAAGCTGAGCTGAATAGCAAGGAGCTTTGGTTCTATGAGGAAGAAGAAGACTTGGGAGTTGGG
>NC_029793.2:38893178-38945012 GCF_000816755.2 Arachis ipaensis | reverse complement strand
GTACTCCATGTACTCCAGGGCGAGTTCACATTGACCCCGCCCCACCTCGCTGAACTACCCACTCCGATCAAAACCCTCCTCGGGTCGGGTTTAACCCTATCCCGACCGGGTAGGACGGATTACATACCCACGCGTTCGGGTATTCCTACCATCCCTACTCCACCCTTCATTTGAGAGAGAGACCAACGAAGAAGAGAGAAAGAGAGTGTCCTAACACCCATTGTTACTATTCATCCTAAACTTCAAATCCACATAACTTTCAGTTCGTAGCTCAGATTGACGACCCGTTTGTGGCTACGTGTTGCTCTCAACTTTCTCTTCAATTTTATACCACTTTTAAGGTGACTACTCTCAAGAACCTTGATCGATTTTTTTATTCTCTCCTTCAATTCACGTTTTGGTTGAGTGGTGTTGAGATTTTGTGATTTTGATATAATAAGGGAGCTCTAGCATTTATTGTAGTTGGGTTCCTGAAGAACTAATTTCCTATCGGTAAAGAAATTCACAAATATATGATCGCGTTGTAAGTATAGCTCCTAAACCAACAGAAAATCCTTTCGTACAAACGTTTGGTTGTCACAAGTAACAAACCCAATAAAATTTATAAACCGAAGTATTCAAACCTCAGGTCGTCTTCTCAAGGAATTGCAGGGAGGTATGACTTATTATTAGCTATGGAAAAGGTAGAATTTTGGGTTTTAAAAGGTTTGAACAAGGAAAATAAATTGCAGGAATTAATAAATTAATGTCAAATAAAACTCTTGGCAAGGTATGAAAATTTGGAAGTCCTATCCTAGTCATCCTTATCAATGGTGATGAGAATTGAGTTTTAATCCCACTTAGTTAACCTTTACTAAAGCAAAGAAAAGTCAAGTGGACTAAATTGTTTGATCCTCAAGTCCTAGTCAATTCCTAAGAAGGGACTAGAGTTATGGGAATTCAATTCAATTAGCAAAAATAACAATTATCAATCACGATGAGTATGACAACTCAAGATTTACCAATTAATCAACCAAAGCCAAAAGGAAAAAATCTAAATTATTTATATAAATAAAGGAAAGCAATCATAATTCTGAAAAACCTCAAATTATATTAAATAGACAATCCTAACATGAAGGATTCATAAGCCAATTTGGCAACATAAATAATTAAACAGAGAAATAGACAAACCAAAACACTAGAATAAATAAAAGTAAAAGAGAAATCAAATTAAAGGAACATTGAACCTGTAATGAAGATAAGCAGTCCTAAAATTGAGAGAAATCCTAATCCTAATCCTAAGAGAGAGGAGAGAACCTCCCTCTCTAAAAACTACATCTAAATCCTAAAATTATGAATGTCTGATCCTCCTCTTAATTCCTCCATTCTCTGCCTTATATTTTGTATTTCTGGATTTAGAATTGGGCCGAAAAAGGGTCCAAAAATCGCTAGGGGCATTTTCTGCAGATTTTGGTGCGTGGCGTCTGTCATGTGTTCGCATCATCTGGGAGTTTTTCTTATCACGCGTTCGCGTACGGGTCATTTGCGTTCTGCTCAGGGCACGCGTCTGCGTCCGTCACGCGTTCATGTTGCTGCCTTTTCGCGCTAGGCACGCAGCCGCGTAGTCCATGCGTTCGCGTCGCTGCCTTTTTCTTCAAAATTCCATTTTTGTGCTTTCCTTCAATTTTTGTATGTTTCCTTTCTGTCCTCTAAGCCATTCCTGCCTTAGGAGATCTGAAAATACTTAACACACAAATCACGGCATCGAATGGTAATAAAGGGTAATTAAAATTAATATTTTTAAAGCATAGGAAACATGTTTTTCACATATATCACATAATAAGGAAGGGAATGTAAAACCATACAATTTACATGAATACGTGGGTGAAGGATTGAATAAATCACTTAAATTGAGCATAAAATACATCATAAAGTATGGGTTTATCAACCTCCCCACACTTAAACAATAGCATGGCATTTTGACAAACTGATTTCCTATCGGTAAAGAAATTCACAAATATATGATCGCCTTGTAAGTATAGCTCCTAAACCAACAGAAAATCCTTTCGTACAAACGTTTGGTTGTCACAAGTAACAAACCCAATAAAATTTATAAACCGAAGTATTCAAACCTCGGGTCATCTTCTCAAGGAATTGCAGGGAGGTATGACTTAATATTAGCTATGGAAAAGGTATAATTTTGGGTTTTAAAAGGTTTGAACAAGGAAAATAAATTACAGGAATTAATAAATTAATATCTAATAAAACTCTTGGCAAGGTATGAAAATTTGGAAGTCCTATCCTAGTTATCCTTATCGATGGTGATGAGAATTGAGTTTTAATCCCACTTAGTTAACCTTTACTAAAGCAAAGGAAAGTCAAGTGGACTAATTAATTTGATCCTCAAGTCCTAGTCAATTCCTAAGAAGGGACTAGAGTTATGGGAATTCAATTCAATTAGCAAAAATAACAATTATCAATCACGATGAGTTTGACAACTCAAGAGTTACCAATTAATCAACCAAAGCCAAAAGGGAAAAATCTAAATTATTTATATAAATAAAGGAAAGCAATCATAATTCTGAAATACCTTAAATTATATTAAATAGACAATCCTAACATGAAGGGTTCATAAGCCAATTTGGTAACATAAATAATTAAACAAAGAGATAGACAAACCAAAGCACTAAAATAAATAAAAGTAAAAGAGAAATAAAATTAAAGGAACATTGAACCTGTAATAAAGATAAGCAGTCCTAAAATTGAGAGAAATCCTAATCCTAATCCTAAGAGAGAGGAGAGAACCTCTCTCTCTCTCTCTAAAAACTACATCTAAATTATGAAAAGTGAATAATGGAAGACCTTTTCAGGAATGGATGCATTCCCCCACTATATAACCTCTAATCTGTGTTTTCTGGACTTGGATCTGGGCCAAAAATGTTTCAAAAATCACTGGGGGCATTTTCTGCAGTTTCTGCACGTGGCGTCTGTCACGCGTCCGCGTGGGGCACGCGGTCGCGTCATCTGGGAGTTTTCCTTGTCACGCGTTCGCTTCGGTCACGTGTACGCGTCATTTGCATTCTGCTCAAGGCACGCGTCCGCGTCAGTCATGCGTTCGCGTCGCTGCCTTTTCGCGCTAGGCACACGGCCGCGTAGTCCATGCGTTCGCGTCGCTGCCCTTTTCTTCAAAACTGCATTTCTGTGCTTTCCTTCCATTTTTGTATGTTTTCTTTCTGTCCTCTAAGCCATTCCTGCCTTGGGAGATCTGAAAATACTTAACACACAAATCATGGCATCGAATGGTAATAAAGGGTAATTAAAATTAATTTTTTTAAAGCATAGGAAACATGTTTTTCATATATTTCACATAATAAGGAAGGGAAAGTAAAACCATGCAATTTACATGAATAAGTGGGTGAAGGATTGAATAAATCACTTAAATTGAGCACAAAATACATCATAAAATATGGGTTTATCAACCTCCCCACACTTAAACAATAGCATGTCCTCATGCTAAATCCAAGAGAAAGGGTAAAGTTAGAATGGTGGAATCTCATGCAATGCATTCTATTCTAAATGCAACTACCTAAATGAGTCATGCAATTCTAGTTATTATTCACTTCTATATAAAGCTTACATGTAGTTAGTTTGTTTCATATTTTCAAGGAATCATATATGTACAAGTAAGGCCAAACCAATTTAAAACGATGTTCACAATTGAGCTGGGTTAAAATATTTCACAGACTTTCAAGACAATTTGACAATTTAAACATAGATATATGGGAATGAGCTATTGAACCCTCACTGGATTTTGTGTTTACTCTCTAGTCACTCAGTGTTTATTAGGTTAATCACTCTATACTTTTTCTATCCTTGCTTTCTAAAATTTTGTTCTTCATCTAACCAATCAACAACTATGGAATACAGACATACAAAAATCATAAGGTCTTTTTCAAGGTTGTAATGGGGCCAAGGTGAAGGTAAGGGTATATGTATAAGGCTAAGTGAGCTAACAAAGTGAATCCTTGATTAGTCTAAGATGTCACCTAACATACATACTTTATATAATTTAAAGTGCTTTACCTAGCTACCCAAATTTTCCCACTCTGTATTACAAGCTCATGCATTAATTTTAATTTTGAAATTTTGTCCCATGTGCATTGATTTTTATTTTGCATTTGGGAGGTTTTTATATCCCCTTATCTAAATACTGAAAATATATTTAAAATTTTTTTTATACACATGGTAATTTAATTGTTTTGATTTCACATGAGCATGCTTCCCAAATTTTTTTGAAACAACTTATTCTTTTTAAATTCCTACTTAGTTTCTATCATTCCATGTTCCCATAAAATTCCCCACACTTAAATTGTACACAATATCTATCTTAAGCTAACCAAGGATTCAACTTGGGATTTTTATTTTGTTTTTCTGCTTAAGGCTAGTAATGTGGTTATAGAACAAGAGGGGATTAAAAATCTCAAGGGGGCTAACAAGGGTGATGTAAAAGGTAGGCTAAATTGGGATAAGTGAGGAAAAATGCAAACGATGGCCTCAATCATCTCTTGGTATGTATCTATATTCTATATTGGACATATAGATTAAAACAAAGTAAAGAACACCAGAATGAAAAAGAAGGGCAAAACACACACGAATGAAATTTATGATTTGAATGTAACCATACAATTAAGCTCAAAACTCACAGGCTGTGTGTTCTCCAGCTCAAAAATCATATATCAGTTATACATGTCATGCAAGTAGAAATCAAGAGTTTCCATTCAACTCAATGTAAATCTTAAGGTGGCCTTTAAAACCTTAGTGATCCTCCTTGAAGAAATGTTGTTAACTAACTAACATGTAATACTATATATATAAGGTGTGTGGATGTTTGATTCTGTTAAAGTTTCTAGTTTACTCCTTTTATTTTCAATTAAACCAAACTATTATATGCTAAAAGGGTAAACCATACTAATTAATCCACATATTCTATAACTAATAAGTTTAGAATTGCAAACTAAACTAAATGCCTAAGATATAAACTAAAGTGCAAAATGCAGAAATAAGGTAAAAATATAGCAAAAGAACAATGTGTAAGTACTGAAAAATAAAAATAAAGATAAAAATACAGAAAAATAAACAAAATAAGATAGAAGAGTCTGTAGTGGTTCACCAAAAAGATACGCCAGGGATGGCGACCTCCCCACACTTAAAATATAGCATCTTCCTCGATGCTCACTCAAGCTGGGTGTGAAGAAGTGTCATCACCGGAAGGATGGGCTGCTGGTGTCTCTGTGGTGGTCTGAGGGTCTGCAGGCTGGATAAGTGTAGGAGGATCTGTCTGCTACAGTGGAGGCGCTGACTGTAGAGGGATCTCCAAATCTGCGGCCTGTAGCTGGTGGTGCTCCTCATGATGTGGCGCAGCCTGCTCTGGTCCTGCCTGCTCAGCCTGGGCATGTGTCTCCTCCTCATGATCGCTCGCCTCCGCCTCAGATGTATCAGAAGGGGTGTCAGGCTCAGAGGGGATGTCGCTGCCGGATCGGATCATCAACTTAAGGTGCTCATAGCGCCGCTTGTTGCGATGCTCCATACGATCCAGGCAGGCGAAGAGTCAATGCACCAAATGATAAATGGGCAAAAGGAGAGAAATCCTAATCCTAATCCTAAGAGAGAGGAGAGAACCCCTCTCTCTCTCTAAAAACTACATCTAAATTATGAAAAGTGAATAATGAAAGACCTCTTCATGAATGGATGCATTCCCCCACTTTATAACCTTTAATCTGTATTTTCTGGACTTGGATCTGGGCCAAAAGGGTTTCAGAAATCGCTGGGGGCATTTTCTGTAGTTTCTGCACGTGGCGTCTGTCACGCGTCCTCATGGGTCACGCAGTCAGGTCATCTGGGAGTTTTCTTTGTCACGCGTTTGCTTCGGTCACGTGTACGCGTCATTTGCGTTCTGCTCAAGGCACGCGTCTGCGTCAGTCACGCGTTCGCGTCGCTGCCTTTTCGCACTAGGCACGCGGCCGCGTAGTCCATGCGTTCGCGTCGCTGCCCTTTTCTTCAAAACTCCATTTCTGTGCTTTCCTTCCATTTTTGTATGTTTCCTTTCTGTCCTCTAAGCCATTCCTGCCTTGGGAGATCTGAAAATACTTAACACACAAATCACGGCATCGAATAGCAATAAAGGGTAATTAAAATTAATATTTTTAAAGTATAGGAAACATGTTTTTCACATATTTCACATAATAAGGAAGGGAAAGTAAAACCATGCAATTTACATGAATAAGTGGGTGAAGGATTGAATAAATCACTTAAATTGAGCACAAAATACATCATAAAATATGGGTTTATCAGTTCCACCTAATTTTTAAACAAGTTAAGGTAAGGTGACCTTTTTCTCTTCAAACTTCTATTTTATATGAGCCCTAATTTGAAATTGTACAAAATTTAGTGAATTTAGAGTTGCTTAGCTCATTTTGGGTCACTTGGTGGAGGTTTAATTGGTGCCATTGATTGAGGCTTGGGTGTAATAGAGAAGAGAATCCAAGTTGTTTGAGATCGCCGTCATTGAGGTACGGTATTTGGTTTCGGGTAGGCATTATGTAAACTTATGAGAAAATATAGGTTAATTACCTTAAGATAGGATTAAATAGAAATGGTTAGTTGATGATTGACTTATTATTGTGATATAGTGTGAATTTGAGAAATGAGTGTGTTTGAGTTGAATATGTATTGTGCTTGGATAAATGTTGTGGTTGATTGCCTTTGAAAGGCTTTGATATGAAAATTGGTCCGGAGATCGTGATAAGGTGAGGTATCCCCTATTTGGTAAGTTATGGTAAGTTGGTGTAAGCACCATGTTGTGAATTATTGTGAAATTGATGAGAATTAGTTGAACAATTGATTATTTGGTTTTGAATATTAGTGGAATAAATGTTGGAATGGATTGATGGTATTAAATTGGGTTGATTAGGTTTGGAATGGTTAGGAAGGATAGAAAATTGATAAATTCATGTTGAGGATGCCTAGAAATGGTTTTGGGATGGTTTTGAACTGAAATGAATTGAGAATTAGTGAATATGGCACTTAAGTAAAATTTGGTAAAAAGTCGATTTTTGACCAAGTTCGACGGGCCATAACTTGACGCATGGAGCTTGAAATTGACTAAACTTTAGCTTAAATTAAATCTAGTAAGAAGAGATTTAAAACCATCCAAGAATGAATGAAAATCAACTTTGTAGAAAAAGTTATGAACGTTTGAAAATCGGGGTTAAGAATTGACTTATGCGGAGTTTGCAGAACTTGTGGCAGTAGCAAGTTCCGTGCGTACGCACGCATGGTGTGTACGCATGACCCGGATTTGCGCGTACGTACGAGGCATGCGTACGCATGAATGTAAAATTTTGCAAAACCAGACTCAAGGTTCTGCGTGTACGCACGAGGCATGAGTACGTGCAACTACCCAGTTTTGGCCAAAATGTTGTTTTTGAACTATTGAACCTTTCCAATATGTTTATAACTCCCTTTAACCTCCGTATGGGGTCAAATAACTAATTGATAAGACTTGAATACACTAGGGAGAGACATAATAAAATAAATTGATTAATTTCTGGATAAATACTTGGTTAATTAGATGAACATGTTGCGGTTGGAGGTTTGTCCCGCCCATGGTGAAGACGGCGGTTTTATCCTGTTCACGGAATAATGAGATTGAATAGCTAACAAAATGAATAGGGTTATATTAGGTTGAATCTTCCAAGACTGGATGGAATTATAAATTGGTTTGAGATGCGATATTGATTTCTTGCCTGGCAAGGATGGTGGTGTCATCCCACTTGCTCAGTGTGTAAATTACTATGCAGATATGGTGGTTTTATCCCGCCCGCAGTGAGGACAGAGGTGTTATCCCACTCACGAGATAATGGAATTGATGAATGAATGGGGTTAATGAATCTAATAAGTTATAAAATTGAATAAAGTTAATGATTATTGATTAATTACCTAGGTAAGATGCAAGGGTTGTGGTTTGTCTCACTTGGTTAGGATTTAAGGCAACTGGATAAGATATAAGGGTTGTGGTTTATCCCACTTGCTCTGAATTAAGTGGGGATGGTGGCTGTTCATACCCTGGGTCAAGCTGTCCGACCCAGGATGTTTAGCGACATGGCGACCGACCTCTTCAGGTCCGACTAGCCGACCTCTTCTCAAAGAGATCAGCCAAACCGACAGGAGAGCCCAATAGAGGGCCCAAATAGAGGAACACGACCCAAATCCAAAGGCAATCCAAGCCTATAGAGATAAAGGCGGTTCCCTTGAAGATAAGCTGACTTCACCCCAAAATAAGATAAAGATAAGATAAGATAACTAACTTATCTTATCAAAAAGGTAAGCCACATCTACTATAAATACACTGGAGCACCCAGGTATAACTCATACTCTGATTCTACAAAAAACCTGTTTAATACCCATGCTAACTTAAGCATCAGAGTCTCTTGCAGGTACCCCCCACCCTCCGGTGACCAAGGATCAGAAGTGTAGCCAGTCCGACAAGTCGGACACAACAGCTCCGGCTGCCACCAGCCAAGCCGGACACGTCATCTCCGACCAGTACTGAAGATCTCATCCGAGATCGACCTACAGTATCAGGTAACCCTCGGAACATTGGCGCTGTTGCTGGGGAACCTGGAAGTCATCCCAACACCATGGCGGACGGCCATGACAACGACCACGATTCAGATCTAGAAAATAGAACGCCGCACAAGAACGCGGGCACTACGCTAAAGGATACTCCGGAATCCAACGGGGACAAAAACTCATCAAATCCCGGGGTAATAGAAGCACTTCAAGATCGCTTAAAGCAACTTGAAAAAGAAACCCAACAACAACGAGAGGTTGGGAAGGATCTTCAAAGAGAGGTACGGCGACGTCGAGAACTGGAAGACAAACTACTGCAATTAGAAGCCGATCTCAAAGCAAAAGCTCCTCGGGCCACTCCTGAGGAAAATTCACGCAAAGAACAAGATCCATTCACCAAGGAAATCATGAAAACCAAAATTCCAAAAGACTTCAAACTCCCGGATATGATTTTGTATGATGGTACCACAGATCCCAACCATCATCTCAGTAATTTCAGAAGCAGAATGTACCTCACCGACGCCTCGGATGCCGTTCGCTGCAAAGCTTTTCCAACAACTCTCACGAAGACAGTAATCAGATGGTTCGACAACTTACCTCCAAAGTCCATCTCAAACTTTGACGACCTGGCCAAAAAATTCCTAGCCAGATTCTCCATCCAGAAAGATAAGGCCAAACACGCCCCCAGTTTACTGGGGATCAAGCAAGGCGATCGGGAGAGCCTCCGCAACTACATAGAAAGATTCAACAAAACATGCATGGACATACAAAGCTTGCCAACAGAGGCCGCCATCATGGGACTCATCAACGGCCTACGAGAAGGACTTTTTAGCCAATCTATATCAAAGAAGTACCCTACCTCCTTAAACGAAGTGCAGGAGCGAGCAGAAAAATACATCAACATGGAAGAAAACGCTCAGTTGGGAGAAACCTCCAAATCCGGGGTCCCCAACCGAGATAAAGATAAGGATTCCAAAAGGAAAGAAGATCGACAAGGGGAGAAAATAAAAAAATACCATAATTACACCCCTCTCAGGGTATCATTAGTCGAGGTATACAAAGAAGTCTGCCATACGGAGAGAATACCCTCAGCTCGGCCACTCAAAGGCAAAAGAGGAGGAGGAAACCGGAATGAGTATTGTGAATATCATCGAGTGCGAGGGCACTCCACCAACGAGTGCTTCGATTAAAGAACATCATAAAAAAATTGGTGAGGGAAGGAAAACTAGATTGGTTTCTGGCCACCCAAGATGATGATCAAAGAAAGAGACGAAGGGACGAAGATATCGGACGAACCGCGCGATCGCCTCGTACACCAGAAAGACACGTCCACATGATACACGGCGGATTCGCAGAGGCAGGAATCTCCAAATCATCTCGCAAAAGATATCTCAAAGAAGTATATCATGTCGAGGGAAAGGAGGAAGCACCCGACATCCCTGCAATCACATTCACTAAAGAGGACGCATCCGGTATCATCTCGGGACACGACGACCCCATGGTCATCACCATCATACTGGCAAACGCCAATCTGCACCGCAGATTAATAGACCAAGGGAGCTCCGCCGATATCTTATTCAAAGCTGCCTTCGATAAGCTCGGCCTAGAAGACAAAGAGCTTAAGGCATACCCAAACAATCTGTTCGGACTCGGAGATACCCCGGTACAACCACTGGGATACATATCACTACATACAACCTTCAGAAAGGGGAACCAATCCAGGACACTCAAAATATACTACATTATGGTCGACGTGAGTTCAGCCTACAATGCTCTAATAGGTCGGACAACACTAAATCAACTTGGCGCAATAGTCTCAACTCCACATCTATGCATGAAATTCCCAACTATAGAGGGGATAGCCACAATAAAAGCAGATCAAAAGATGGCACGTCGTTGTTATAATGAAAGTCTAAACCTCAGAGGCAGAGGAGAAGAGTTTCATGCAATTGAGCTTGGCGGAGTTCAGAGACGAGAAGAACTCCGTCCGCAGCCAGAAGTTGAGAAAGAGAAGATTCAGATCGGAGACACCTCAGACAAAACAACTAATATCGGCACGATCCTGAAAGGAGACTCAAAAGAATTACTGGTACAATTCTTACGAGACAATGTCGATCTCTTCGCATAGAAAGCCGCAGACATGCTAGGCATAGACCCCAAACTAATGTGCCACAAGTTGGCAGTCTATCCAGGATCTCGGCCGGTACAGCAGAGACGAAGAAAACTTGGGCCAGAGCGATCCCAAGCTGTGGAAGAACAGGTACAAGCATTACTGGAGGCAGGATTCATAAGAGAAGTCAAGTACCCATTATGGCTAGCCAACGTCGTCTTGGTGAGAAAATCAAATGGGAAGTGGCAAATGTGCACCGATTACACCGATCTCAACAAAGCCTGCCCAAAAGATCCTTACCCACTCCCAAGTATCGACGCTCTGGTAGACGCTTCCTCCGGATATAGATACCTCTTGTTTATGGACGCATACTCGGGATACAACCAAATCCCCATGTATCCACCAGATCAAGAAAAGACTTCATTTTTACCGCCGAAAGCGAATTACTGCTATATTGTGATGCCTTTCGGTCTCAAGAATGCGGGAGCTACTTATCAAATGCTAATGAATAAAGTCTTCTCAGATCACATTGGAAAAATCATGGAAGTCTATGTAGACGACATGTTAATAAAGACACAAAGCGAAGAGACATTATTGTCCGATTTGGCTCAAGTGTTCGACACTATAAAGAAGCATGACATGCGACTCAATCCTGCGAAATGCACCTTTGCAGTAGAAGCAGGCAAATTCTTAGGTTTCATGCTCACACAAAGAGGAATTGAAGCAAATCCGGATGTCAAGCCATACTCAACATGAAGAGCCCAACCTGTGTCAAAGAAGTACAGCAACTCAACAGGAGATTGGCCGCCCTATCCAGGTTCTTAGCAGGATCAGCGATAAGATCTCTCCCCTTTTATGCTACTTTGAGGAAGGGAAAGCAGTTCGAATGGACAACAGAATGTGAACAAGCCTTTCAAAACTTCAAGGAATTCTTAGGATGGCCACCTATCCTATCTCGACCACGAGAAGGAGAACCGCTCATATTATATCTCGCAGTAGGAAGCCAGGCAATAGCCTCAGCACTAGTCAGAGAAGACGAAAGTGGGCAACAACCCGTCTACTTCATTAGTAAAGCGCTACAGGGATCCGAGTTGAACTACCAGAAAATAGAAAAGTTTGCCTACACCCTCATTCTAACGTCTCGACGACTTCGCCCGTACTTCCAGGCTCACACCATTAGGGTTCGAACCATCCAGCCCATAAAAGGAATATTACAGAAAACAGATCTGGCAGGCAGAATTTTACAATGGGCAGTCGAGCTATCTGAGTTCGACCTCCAATATGAAGCTCGGACGGCCATCAAGTCACAATATCTGGCCGACTTCATCGCAGAATTCACAGATGCCCTGGAAATTCCCACAGAATGGAATCTCTATGTGGACGGTTCTTCAAATAAGACTGGAAGCGGCGCAGGTGTGATAATAGAAAGCAACCAAGGAACCCAAGTTGAGCTCTCCCTCAAGTTCGGGTTCCCGGCTTCAAACAACCAGGCAGAATATGAAGCGTTATTAGCTGGTTTGAAGCTAGCTAAAGAGGTTGGAGCTCAAAACTCAACATCTACAGTGATTCACAAGTAGTCACCTCACAGATAACGGGGAGCTACCAAGCCAAAGATCCCACCATGAAAAAGTATTTGGATAAAACCAAAGAACAGCTCGGACTCCTCGGGGAATATAAGATCTGCCACATACCCCGCGAACAAAATGCCTGAGCTGACGCACTCTCGAAACTAGCCAGCACCAAACCAGGGGGCAACAATAGAAGCCTCATCCAGGAAATGCTACAGAACCCGTCAATCTCAGAAGAAGAAAAAATCCTAGCCATAACAGATCGGGATCAAGGATGGATGACTCCCATAATTAACTACCTCAAAGCAGAAACACTCCCCCCGGACGAAAAAGAGGCGAAGAAGTTAAAACGGGAGGCTCAGTACTACACCATCATAAACAACACCCTATATAAAAGAGGGATCTCAATACCACTACTAAAATGTGTGCCGACCTCCAACACAAGGGAAGTTTTAGAAGAAGTACACAGTGGTATTTGTGGCAATCATCTCGGGGCACAAGCTCTCACCAAAAAGGTACTGTGGGCGGGATTTTACTGGCCAACCCTACAGAAAGAGGCTATAGAATTTGTAAAGACATGTCCACCATGTCAGAAACATGCCAACTTCCACATCGCCCCGCCAGAAGAGCTCATCAGTGTAACCTCTCCCTGGCCATTTGCAAAATGAGGACTTGATCTTCTCGAACCCTTTCTCCAGGGATCAGGACAATTAAAATTCCTCATAGTCGGAGTAGACTATTTTACAAAATGAATTGAGGCAGAGCCCCTAGCCAACGCCACCGCTCAAAGAAGCCAGAAATTCCTATACAGGAACATTGTCACGAGGTTCGGGGTTCCATACTCCATCACCACAGACAATGGCACTCAATTCACAGACGCAGGCTTCAGGAGACTAGTAGCCGACTTGAATATAAAGCACCAGTTCACCTCTGTCAAACACCCTCAAGCCAATGGACAGGCCGAAGCCGCCAACAAAGTCATATTGGCTAGGTTGAAACGGAGACTACAAAATGCAAAGGGAGCTTGGGCCGAAGAACTTCCACAAGTCCTATGGGCATATCGAATAATGCCACACTCCACCACAAATGAATCACCCTTTCGACTAGCATATGGAGTGGAGGCAATGATCCTAGTAGAGATCGAGGAAGGGTCATCCAGAGTAGTCCACTACAATGAAGAAGCCAACTCTCAACTTCAGAGGGAAGAACTCAACCTACTACCTGAAATCCAAGAAAAAGCTTGGATCAGGGAAGAAGCACTAAAACGTCGGATGGCTTCCAGATATAATCAAAAGGTAGTGCCGAGAAGTTTCACAGAGAATGATCTCATCTTAATCCGAAATGATATTGGAACGACTCGACCAGGAGAAGGAAAGTTGGCAGCAAACTGGAAAGGACCCTACTGAGTTGTAGAAGTACTCGGGAAGGGCTACTACAGACTGTCCGAACTCGACGGATGAGAGCTTCCCAGATCATGGCACGCCTGTAACCTAAGAAGGTACTATAGTTAGAAAAAGTAAAAGATCTCATTATTGGATGCACTCTTTTTTCTGAAAAGGTTTTTTAATGAGGCACCAAGTGAGACTCAGACACTATCCGACTTATAGGGATGAAAAATTCCCGCATGTATATATTTGCACTTTCTTTTGAATAAAATATATTTTTAAATATTCTACAAATGTCCAAGACGCATTAATCTGAAGCATTCATCGTCCGATTATAAAGCAACAGATCGGCATAAAGTGAAAAACAATTTCACTGCACGATCACGATAAAGACAATCGTCTGATAAGGGTGAAAACGCGATTCACCTAAAAGACGATCTAAAGATAGCAACCACCTTCTACAAATCGGCAAAGATGAACACAGAATAATGTAAGAAGTTATCAAAAGTGATCCGAAAAAGAACCTGACGAGGTCTTATGGATTGCTAAATAATAACTTAAAGACTGGCCGACGTTGAGAAGTCGGACCAAGTCAACCCAAGTTATAAGTAAACCCTGGAAAGAGGTCTGGCCAACCCTATTAAAGAGGATTACTTTAACTTAGAAGGGCCCGACATAACAAAGTCGGCCCAAAATGAAAAAGTTATAAAGGTAATCCCTGAAAGAGACCTGACAAAGGTCCAAGAAAGAGGATTACAAAAATAACTTAGAAGAGGACGACGAAAAGAAGTCGGCCTCCTACAAAACAAGTTATAAAAGTAATCCCTGAAAGAGACCTGACAAAGGTCCAAGAAAGAGGATTACAAAAATAACTTAGAAGAGGACGACGTAAAGAAGTCGGCCTTCTACAAAACAAGTTATAAAAGTAATCCCTGAAAGAGACCTGACAAAGGTCCAAGAAAGAGGATTACAAAAATAACTTAGAAGAGGACGATGAAAAGAAGTCGGCCTCCTACAAAACAAGTTATTAAAGTAATCCCTAAAAGAGACCTGACAAAGGTCCAAGAAAGAGGATTACAAAAATAACTTAGAAGAGGACGACGAAAAGAAGTCGGCCTCCTACAAAACAAGTTATAAAAGTAATCCCTGAAAGAGACCTGACAAAGGTCCAAGAAAGAGGATTACAAAAATAACTTAGAAGAGGACGACGTAAAGAAGTCGGCCTCCTACAAAACAAGAGTAATCCCTGAAAGAGACCTGACAAAAGTCCAAGAAAGAGGATTACAAAGATAACTTGGTAGAAGACAACATAAAGAAATCGGTTATGAAACACTGAAAATACAAGCAAGAGCGAGAAAATCGAAAAACAAGTTGGACCCACACAGCCACAACCTCAAAGGATCCAAGCTACAAACTGTAAAGTACAAAGCAATCCAAAAAGGCCGAGCCGCAAGGTTCCAACACTCTCAGAAACTAGAAGAGATACCAAGTCAAGCGCAAAAAAGCATGATATAATCTACAAAGTTATAAAGCTTCAGAGGCCACCAAAATTTACCTTAAAAAAGCTAGCAAGCTACCTTTGTTCTTTAAAAGTAAAAGTTGCTAGACAAGCAACTAGAAAGTGTCGGCAATTAACAAAACAATAAAAGTTTAAGAGCCCACAAGCCGGGTCAGCTGCACAAATATCCAGAGAGAAATCAGCAAACATTGGGAGCCTTCCTGGCAGTATCAGGACAAGGAGAAGGAGGGCGAGTTTGAATAGGCACAGCATCCACAGCTCCATCCTCCCGGTTCAGAATCTGGCAATCCAGATCAGACACAGCCGGAGGAACGGGAGAGGTCGACACTTTGGCAAAGGACACAGGGGGAGGTTCAACATCATCATCCTCGTCATCAGGGACAATCTTGCCATCCCTGACAACGTTATCTAGGCTGAAGAGGGTAAAGTCGGCCTCAGGAGCAATAACCCGAACTTGTTCTTTCAGGTTCTCGTAAGCAGCAGTCACACTGCCAACGAGATGACCCTAAAGCTCAGAGTAATCTTCCCGGGCACTCTCCAGCTCCTCCCTCAGGCGCACCACCTCCCGATAAGACGTCACATTACTGTCCTTATGTCTCATAGCCGTATCCTCGGCCAGCCTCACAGAAGCCGCCAGAGAAAGGGAACTCGCCTTCTTAGTCTCCAAATCCTTCTCCAACTTGGCAACCTTTACCTCAAGCTCCTCCTTAAGGCCTTTCATCCGGTCGAACTCTTGCTTTGCCTCCTCCATAAATTCTTTGGTGGCATGGAGAGGAAGATTCTGGGCAGTTCGGTACAGAGCAGCTGCCATATAGGCCATCTTAATGCTATTTTGGGTCATAAATTCCAGATGGCGAAGGATGGACACATCGTCCATGGGAAGGGCACCATAGGGACCAATTTGCTGATCCACGAATTCAATTGCATTAAAGTTGGGAGCATCAAGGTTAAAAGGCTCAGCTATTTTCTGTTTCTTATTGGGAGGAATGCCAGAAGGAGCGACAGAAGTCAGGGGAGGGTCAGCCAGACGAACTCGGGGAGCGGGGATCACCTTCCTCGGAGAACTCGGCACGGACAGCTTCACGCGTACTTGGGAAGATCCCTTCCCGGCCGCCTTGGCCAAGATGCTTTTAGCAGCAGTCGCCTTCTGTGCTCTTTTAAAAGCCTTCATGAATTCATTATTCTTCATTGCCTCTGCAAAACACAACAGTAAGAAATGAAGCTGCAAGTCGGAAAGGCATTTACAAGCAAAATAAACAAATAATAAAGGGAAAATTAGGAACGCAAAATACCCAGCTCGGTTTGAAGAAGAGAGGGATTGGTTAAAAAAAATTTTGTATCGAGATGGGGAGGTTGACCCTAGTGTTCTTCCAATACGGTCACAAAAGCTCACTCAGTTTCATCCAACATCTCCCACGTGTATCGGGACACTCGCACATCTTTTTGCCATTCCAAGGGAAAGGCGGGATCATCATTCTCATCCAAAAAAAAGGGCCAAGCTCCTTCAACTGCTCGGACCTTGAAAAATTAATTTTTAAAATCACAGAACGATTCGTCAAACATGGAAAATACCTTCTTCCCCTGGGAAGATCGAAAGGAGACCCAAGCCGCCTTCTTTTTTACTACTCCAGGCTTTGTCAAAACAAATAAATAGAAGAAGAGAGATTGCAAGGCGGGAACACCAAAACCATTGCACAACAATTGAAAAATTTTTATGAAGCCCCAGGAATTAGGGTGAAGTTGTGAGGGAGCAACATTACAAGACCATAACAGGTTGGTATAACTCATACTCTGATTCTACAAAAAACCTGTTTAATACCCATGCTAACTTAAGCATCAGAGTCTCTTGCAGGTACCCCCCACCCTCCGGTGACCAAGGATCAGAAGTGTAGCCAGTCCGACAAGTCGGACACAACAGCTCCGGCTGCCACCAGCCAAGCCGGACACGTCATCTCTGACCAGTACTGAAGATCTCATCTGAGATTGACCTACAGTTTCAGGTAACCCTAGTGGCCTTGTCCCGCCCACGGTGAGGACAAAGGTGTTATCCAGCTCACGAGAAAATGAAATTAATTACTTGAAAAGAAATTGAGATTTATAAATCTAAGTTTGATAAATTGATAAAATATTGTGCTTAATACATGTAATAACTTGGGAAATTGGTTAAAGATGTTGACGTTGACTGATTGTTGCTTGAATGGCTGGATTGGCAAGGTCGAGGGTTTGTCCCGTTTTCATGGCAAGGTCGTGGGTTTCGTCTTGCTTGCTATTGATTTGGCACCTACACCGGACAAGGACAATGGTTCTATCTCACTTGTTTCGTGGTTGTGGTGTGATGTTGTGGAGATGGTGGTTTTGTCCCACCCATGGTGAGGATGGTGCTTTGATTTCGCTCACGGATTAGGCAAGTTGAGGATGAAAGATTCCCTATCTTACTGTGATAGACAAGTTGAGGATGAAGGATTTCCTCTTTTGTGTTGTGATTGTGATTGAGATTTGATGTTGAGCATAATCTTTTGAGGATGGTGATACGTACGCTCACTTGAGATAATATGCGTGAGGCTCAGTGGGGACAGCGATACGTAACTCCTACTTGAGACCTAAAAGAGGGTTCTCCATGAGGACGATGATACATAACGCTCATGGAAGGGATGAACCTCGAAGTGGGGATGGTGGTTTATCAATCTCTCCACACTTAAATATTAGCATGTCCTCATGATATACATTAGAAGACCAAAAGGAGTAAAGGGAATAGTAAGACTTATGAAATGCAACCTGTCTATATGAATGCAACTAAATGCAACTAATACAAAATGCTTCTACCCACTTGGTTACAAATAAATCAATCTCCAAGAATATATGTGAACACATAAGGCCAAGGTGGTATGGTGATCAACAAACAACTTCCACTAACTTGATTTTCAAAGCAAAATGTAAACAAACTTGCAAGATGAAAGCTCATGAAAGTAGAAAACATAGAATTAAGCAATTGAACCCTCGCCGGAAGTATTTGCACTCTAATCTCTCTAGTGTTTGAAGGTTGATTCTCTCAATTCTCTTCTAATCTTCCTTTCTAAAACTTATTCTTTTTCTACCAATCAACAAGTATTCAATACATGCATACAAATATCAAGAGATCTTTCTAAAGGTTGTAATGGGACTAGGGTCAAGGTAAGATTGTATTTGGTTAACTGGACTAAAATTTGAATCTTTGATTAAACTAAACTTTCCACCTAACCTAACATAACCTATTTAACTATTATGTAAATACTAACTACCCATTATTCACCTCTTTTCCACACATTCATGCATCCTTTCAATTTATGTTGCATATGCATTATTTTTATTATTTTACCATGGAGTTAACCTTTGTCCCCTTTTTATTACTTTTCTTTCTTTTCTTTTTCCTTTTTTTTTCTCTCTTTCTTTTTTTTTACACATGAATAGAAGGTTAATGCATATGTTTTCTCTTTTGATGCATGGATGTGTACCCAATTTTCCAAAGATTCAACAAGAAATGTAAAATACCCAATGCTCCCAACAAATGTTCCCAAATCCAATTTTTTCACACTCAAATCATGTACAATCTCACTAGCTTAAGTTAATCAAAGATCCAAATTAAGGACATTTATTGTTTTTCGCTTAAAATTAGTGATGTGCTAAAATAAAGAACAAAAGAGGTTAAATAGGCTCAAAATGAGTTAATAAGGGTTGATGAAAGAGTGAGGCCATTTGGGTATGTGAGCTTTAATGAAATAAAGGCCTCAATCATATAGATGCATTCATACACTAAATAATGGATATATAGAATCAAACAAGTCAAAAATCACAATCTTAGGGAGAACAACACATACCAAAACAAAATATTGGTTAAAAATATGCAACCAATCAATTAAGCTCAAAATCTAACAAGGTTTATGTGTTCTAGATCTATACTATGTTCTAAAATCAATTCTTCAAGCAAGTTCAATGAGAACTTTTCACTCAAATTAGTAGAATACCCTAAAATAACTTTCTTGAAAAAAATCGTTACTCCAACCAAGTAGTCCTAATTATTTTTAGGTGGATGGATGAAATGCAATAAAAATGTAATTTATATACATCCAATCACACAATGATAATAAAATAAAAATGAACAAAACATCCTAGAAGAGGGACTAAGAATCAAATCTAAATTCTAGAGATATTTACTAAAAACTATCACGCAAAAAGTACTTAAAAAATAAATTATAAACACTTAAATTCAAAAAATAACTACAAAATATAATTTATCCTAACTAACAAAAGAAATTAATATCTAGGTGTTAGAGAGGAATTAATATCGGTTTAGAATTTTTCAATAGGATTTCGTTGCAAGTATAATCCAAACCAACAATTAATTCTCAATCAAAGTTTAAAAGGTTGTCACAATATAAACCAAAATAACTGGGAGTAGAATCCCCGGTCATTCTCCCTAAGAATTGCAATCGGGTGCTCAATTATTGGCTATGAGAGAATCGGGGGTTTTGGTTGAAATAAACAGGAAATGTAAATAGCAATAAAGTAAATGACAATTAACTAATAAAGAAAAGAAAATTCAAATGGAAAAAAGATCTTGGCAATGGTTAATGGTCAAGGATCACTTTTCTTGTTACAAACCACAACATGACAATTATAAGAGCAAACCCACTTTGTCATCCTCAACATCGGAGGAAAGTCAAACAGGCTCAACTAATCCTAATCCATAAGTCCTAGCCAACTCACTAATTAACTTAGTGAAAGACTAGCGTCAATGAAAACAAGACTCGTTAACATCTCCAAATTATTAATCAACTTGGACATTAGTAACTCTAGGTCACTGGTGCACGAAATTGGAAATCACAATTTTTCACAAATTCGCACAACTAACCAGCAAGTGCACTGGGTCGTCCAAGTAATACCTTACGTGAGTAAGGGTCGATCCCACGGAGATTGTTGGCTTGAAGCAATCTATGGTTATCTTGTAACTCTTAGTCAGGAAAATAATAAAATAATTCACTTATCAAATTTAATTGCAAGGAATAAAAGGGCAGAATACAAATTATACTTGTATGCAATGATGGAGAATATGTTGGAGTTTTGGAGATGCTTTGTCTTCTGAAATTCTGCTTTCCTCTGTTTCTGATTCACGCATGCACATCCTCCTATGGCAAGCTGTGTATTGGTGGATCACCGTTGTCAATGGCTACCATCCATCCTTCCAGTGAAAAGGGTCCAGGTGCGCTGTCACCGCACGGCTAATCATCTACAGGTTCTCAATCGTACCGGAATAGGATTTACTATCCTTTTGCGTCTGTCACTACGCCCAGCACTCGCGAGTTTGAAGCTTGTCGCAGTCATTCAATCCCTGAATCCTACTCGGAATACCACAGACAAGGTTTAGACTTTCCAGATTCTCTTGAATGCTGCCATCAATCTAGCTTATACCACGAAGATTCTGATTAAGAGATCCAAGAGATATTCATTTATTCTACGGTGAACGGGAGTGGTTGTCAGGCACGCGTTTGTGGGGGAATGATGATGATTGTCACGTTCATCACATTCATGTTGAAGTGCGAATGGATATCTTAGATAGGAACACACATGTTTGAATAGAAAACAGAAATACTTGCATTAATTCATCAGGACATAGCAGAGCTCCTCACCCCCAACAATGGAGTTTAGAGACTCATGCCGTCAGAGATTACAAAGTTCAGATCTAAAATGTCATGAGATACAATATAAATCTCTAAAAGCTGTTTAAATACTAAACTAGTAACCTAGGTTTACAAAAAATGATAGACTATGATAGATAGTGCAGAAATCCACTTCTGGGGCCCACATGGTGTGTGCTGGGGCTGAGACTAAAGCTTCTCACGTGCCTGGGCTGTTTTGGGCGTTCAACACCAGGCTGTAACCTGTTTCTGGCGTTGAACTCCAACTTGTAACGTGTTTCTAGCGCTGGACGCCAGACTGCAACATGGAACTGGCGTTGAACGCCAGTTTATGTCATCTATCTTTAGCAAAGTATGGACTATTATATATTGCTGGAAAGCCTTGGATGTCTACTTTCCAACGCAATTAAAAGCGCATCAATTGGACTCCTGTAGCTCCAGAAATTCCATTCCGAGTGCAGAGAGGTCAGGATCCAACAGCATCAGCAGTCCTTTTTCAGCCTGAATCAGATTTTTGCTCAGCTCCCTCAATTTCAGCTAGAAAATACCTGAAATCACAGAAAAATACACAAACTCATAGTAAAGTCCAGAAATATGAATTTTTCCTAGAAACTAATGAAAATAAACTAAAAACTAACTGAAACATAATAAAAACTATATGAAATTAACCCCAAAAAGCATATAAAATTTCCGCTCATCAGTCACCCAAGTTACCAACCCAAGGTAAGAGTACAAAAATCTACTCTAAAACTAAAAGGAGTATTTCATCAAACACTTAATATGCATAAAAGAAAACACATGGCACATTGTATGAATAATAAAATCTATAACTACTAATTGCAAGAGAATAATAACAATAGCTCAAACAAACATCAAAGGAACATAAAACATCAAAATTGCATTGAAAGAACTCAAAATTAAAAAAGGTTCATGAACATAGAAAGTATTAAAATAAAGAGGGTAACAAGTAAAACTACAAGAACTATGATGCTAGAACAAGAAATTGTAAATAAAACTAAATTAAAACAAAAATTAAATTCTAAACTAAGGAGAGAACTAAAGCTAAAATCCTAAATTCTAAAGAGAAGAGAGAGCTTCTCTCTCTATAATTGACCACAAACATAATAAAAACCTAAACTAACACCACTTGGTTCCTCCTCCTTCAATCATTGGTTCAATAGCATTAGAAAATGAGTTGGATTGGGCCCAAAATGGCTAGAAATCGTGGATCACGTGTTGTATTAAGTAAGTCACGCGCTGCATGTCATGCGTACGCATGAGGCATGTGTACCCGCGACTTAACTCCATGTCCACAATAAATAATTGCATATAATTTTGAAGCTCCGGATGTTAGCTTTCTAATTCTACTAGAACCGCCTCATTCGGACCTCTGTAGCTCAAGATATGATCGATTTAGTACGAATAGGTCATGATTGACAACTTGCAAATCCTTCATTTCTTCATGAATTTTCCCACTTTGTATTCTTTTTTATATTTTTTCAAGCCATCCTTGATTTCAAAATCTTAAATCACTCAAACAAACATATCAATGTATCGAATGGGAGAAAAGTGAATTAAATTTAGTAATTTAAGAGCCTAAAAAGTATGTTATTAATCATTAGGCACAATTTAGGAAGAAATCACAAAACCATACTATTTCGATGATAAAATGTAGGAAAAGTTGATAAAATCCACCAAATTCAATACAAGATATACCATAAAATTGTGGTTTATTAACCTCCTCACACTTAAACAATAGTATGTCCTCATGCTAAACTCAAGAAGAATAAGACTAAGAGATGCAACATTTATTCAAAATAAACTATCTATATGCAATCTATCTAAACGCATGCAACTACTTGTTCAAAATAAATCAATTTTTAAGAATACATATATAAACATAAGGGCTAAAGCAAGCTGATGAGCGGATATTTTATACGCTTTTTGGGGTTAATTTCATATAGTTTTTAGTGTGTTTTAGTTAGTTTTTAGTTTATTTTCAGTAGTTTCTTGGCAAAATTCATATTTCTGGACTTTACTATGAGTTTGTGTATTTTTCTGTGATTTCAGGTATTTTCTGGCTGAAATTGAGGGAGCTGAGCAAAAATTTGATTCAGGCTGAAAAAGGACTGCTGATGCTGTTGGATTCTGACCTCCCTACACTCAAAGTAGATTTTCTGGAGCTACAGAACTCCAAATGGCGCGCTTCTAATTGCGTTGGAAAGTAGACATCCAGGGCTTTCTAGCAATATATAATATTCATACTTTGCTCAAGGATAGACGATGTAAACTGGCGTTCAATTCCAGTTCCATGTTGCTGTCTGGCGTCCAGTGCCAGAAACAAGTTACAAAGTGGAGTTCAACACCAGAAAAGGATCCAAAGCTGGCGTTGAACGCCCAAAACAGCCCTATGCATGTGATTAGCTTAAGTCTCAGCCCCAGCACACACCAAGTGGGCCCCAGAAGTGGATTTCTGCACCATCTATCATAGTTTGTTCATTTTCTGTAAACCTAGGTTACTAGTTTAGTATTTAAATAACTTTTAGAGGTTTATTTCACATCTCATGACATGTTAGATCTGAACTTTGTACCTGTTGATGGCATGAGTCTCTAAACTCCATTGTTGGGGGTGAGGAGCTCTGCTGTGCCTCGATGAATTAATGCCAGTATTTCTATTTTCTATTCAATCACGCTTGTTTCTATCTAAGATGTTCATTTGCGCCTTACTATGATGAATGTGATGATCCGTGACACTCATCACCATTCTCAACCTATGAACGTGTACCTGACAACCACCTCCGTTCTATACTAGATTGAATGAGTATCTCTTAGATTCCTTAATCGGAATCTCCGTGGTATAAGCTAGAATTCATTGGCAGTATCCTTGAGAATTCGAAAAGTCTAAACCTTGTCTGTGGTATTCCTAGTAGGATTCTGGGATTGGATGACTGTTTACTGCATAACAAGTAACCTTTAATTCATGCTCTCTTGTTCATTTGCAAGTCAATTGATAACCACTAATTAATATCCTGACTAAGAGTTGCAAGATAACCATAGCTTGCTTCAAGCCAACAATCTCCGTGGGATCGACCCTACCTCACGTAAGGTATTACTTGGACGACCCAGTGCACTTGCTGGTTAGTGATACGAGTTGTAAAAAGTGTGATTTACAATTCGTGCACCAAGTTTTTGGCGCCGTTGCCGGGGATTGTTCGTGTTTTGACAACTGACGGTTTATTTTGTTGCTTAGATTAGGAAAAACTTTTCTTTTTGGTTTAGAGTCTCTTATTATTGTTTCTGGTTAAAATTTTAGAATCCTTATTTTCTCTTTCAAAAAATTTTTCGAAAATTATTTTTTTATTGACTTTTTCTTGTTTTTCTTGTGGCTTTTTAAAACATTAGTTTTCAAAAAAAATATTTTTTTATTCTTAGTTATTTAAAAATACTTCTTCAAAACAAGTGTTATATTTATTGCCCAATTGGCTAGAGCATTGGTCTAAGTTCGTGGCAATTTGGTATACTCTTTTCAAAATCTTCTTTTTCAAAAATAATTTTTCTATTAAATCTCGTACCAAACTTTAAGTTTGGTGTTTTCTTGTTGATTTCCCTTTGTTTTTCGAAAATTTTAGTTTGGTTTTCAAAAAAAAAAATTTAAGTTTGGTGTTCTTTCTTCATGTTCTTGTGTTCTTGTGAGTCTTCAAAGTGTTCTTGAGTTTCCTTGTGTCTTGATCTTAAAATTTTTAAGTTTGGTGTTCCTTGGTGTTTTCCCTCCAAAATTTTCGAAAATAAGGAGCATTAGATCTAAAAATTTTAAATCTTGTACTATCTTATTGTTTTTCTCTCTCCTCTTTAAATCCAAAAATATCTTTTCTCTCTATTTTAAAGCAAATTTTCGAAATTTACCTTCAAAATTCAGATTTTTATTTCAAAAATCATCATATCCTTTTCAAAACTTCCTAACCACTTTCTCTCTCCTCATTTTTTTTCGAAAATCTTCACCTATTTTTATTTATTTTATTTTAATTTATTTTATTTTTGAAATAATTTAATAAATAAATAAATAAATAAATAAATTTTTTTTTTTATTTTTACATCATCTCCCTTTCTCCATCATGGATCTAAGTGGAAATGAACAGTCTAGGAGGACTCTGGGGTCATATGCTAACCCCTCTACTGCTTCATATGGGAGTAGTATCTGCATACCCTCCATTGGAGTCAGTAGCTTTAAGTTGAATCCTCAGCTCATTATCATGGTGCAGCAAAGCTGCCAGTATTCCGGTCTTCCACAGGAAGAACCTACAGAGTTTCTGGTATAGTTTTTCCAAATTGCTGACACAGTACATGATAAGGAAGTAGATCAGGATGTCTACAGATTATTACTATTTCCATTTGCTGTAAAAGACCAAGCCAAGAGGTGGTTAAATAACCAACCTAAGGCTAGCATAAGGACATGGAAACAGCTGACAGAAAAATTCCTGAATCAATACTTTCCTCCAAAACGGATGACACAGCTAAGGCTGGACATCCAAGGCTTTAAACAAGGAGATAATGAATCTCTTTATGATGCCTGGGAGAGATACAGAGAGATGCTACAAAAATGCCCCTCTGAAATGTTTTCAGAGTGGGTTCAGTTAGACATCTTCTATTATGGGCTTACAGAAAGAGCTCAGATCTCTTTAGATTGCTCAGCTGGTGGATCTATCCACATGAGAAAGACAATTGAAGAAGCTCAAGAGCTCATTGATACAGTTGCCAGAAATCAGCATCTGTACCTAAGTAGTGACTCTTCCATGAAAGAAGAGGCTAAAACAGTAACTGCTGAACTCAATCCTGCAGAGCAAGCTGCTGAATTCAATCAGCAATTGGATTTTCTAACAAAGCAGTTAGCTGAATTCAAGGAAAAACTACAAGAGACAAGGATGGCTAATATAAACATGGAAGTACAATTAAAGCAAACAAAGCAGCAGCTGTCAAAACAAATAACAGAAGAATGCCAAGCAGTTCAATTAAGAAGTGGGAAGACATTAAATACCCCACCTCAAGACAGCAAGAAGCCAAGAAATGAGCAAACCACCCAAAATCCACCTGAGGACAGTAAGAGCCCAGGGAAAAATAATTCTGGCACTAAAACGCCAGAAATTGGGTGGAAGGCTGGCGCTGAACGCCCAGACCATGCTCAGGACTGGCGTTCAACGCCAGAAACAAGCAAGGATCTGGCGTTGAATGCCCAAAAGAAGCACAGTTCTGGCATTCAGATGCTAGGAACAGATGAGGAGCTGGCGTCTAACGTCACTCCAGCTTCTAACTCTGGCACTCAATCGCCAGTGAGGGATCAGACACACACAAGTGCTGATGACAACCCATCTAAAAAGGCCTCTTCAACCACTTTTGTAGGAAATAAACCTACAGCAACTAAGGTTGAGGAATATAAAGCCAAGATACCTTATCCTCAAAAACTCTGCCAAGATGAGCAGGATAAGCAATTTGCTCGCTTTGCAGATTATCTCAGGACTCTTGAAATAAAGATTCTATTTGCAGAGGCACTTGAGCAAATACCTTCGTATGCCAAGTTCATGAAAGAGATCTTGAGTCATAAGAAGGATTGGAGAGAAACTGAAAGAGTTCTCCTCACTGAAGAATGCAGTGCAGTTATTCTGAAAAGCTTTCCTGAAAAGCTTAAAGACCCTGGGAGTTTTCTGATACCATGCCCATTAGAAGGTAATTGCACCAAGACAGCTTTATGTGATCTTAGGGCAAGCATCAACCTAATACCTGCATCCACTATCAGAAAGCTTGGTTTAATTGAAGAAGTTAAACCAACCCGGATATGTCTCCAACTTGCTGATGGCTCCATTAAATACCCATCAGGCGTGATTAAAGACATGATTGTCAGAGTTGGGCCATTCTGCAACCTTCCAGAGATGCATGCTCTCTATTTTCTCTGATATGGTGAAAAAATTTCTGGAAGTCTTCATGGATGACTTCTCGGTATATGGAGACTCATTCAGCTCCTGTCTTGATCACCTGAAACTAGTTCTGAAAAGATGCTAAGAGACCAACCTGGTTTTAACCTGGGAAAAATGTCACTTTATGGTGACTGAAGGGATTGTCCTTGGGCATAAAATTTCAAGCAAGGGAATAGAGGTGGATCAAGCAAAATTAGAGGTAATTGAAAAATTACCACCACCTGCTAATGCTAAGGCAATCAGAAGCTTTCTGGGGCATGCAGGATTCTATAGGAGGTTTATAAAGGATTTTTCAAAAATCGCAAAACCTCTGAGCAATCTGCTAGCTGCTGACACGCCATTTGTGTTTGACACAGAGTGTCTGCAGGCGTTTGAAACGCTGAAAGCCAAGCTGGTCACAGCACCAGTTATTTCTGCACCAAACTGGACATTACCATTTGAGCTAATGTGTGATGCTAGTGATCACGCCATTGGTGCAGTACTGGGGCAGAGGCATGACAAGCTTCTGCATGGCATTTATTATGCTAGCCGTGTTTTGAATGATGCCCAGAAAAATTACACAACCACAGAAAAAGAATTGCTTGCAGTGGTTTATGCCATTGACAAGTTTAGATCATACTTAGTAGGATCAAAAGTGATTGTGTACACAGATCATGCTGCTCTTAAATATCTACTCACAAAGCAGGATTCAAAACCCAGACTCATAAGATGGGTGTTGCTTCTGCAAGAGTTTGATATAGAAATAAGAGACAGAAAAGGGGCAGAGAACCAAGTGGCTGACCATCTGTCCCGGATAGAGCCAATAGAAGGGACGTCATTCCCCTCTCTTGAAATCTCTGAGACCTTTCCTGATGAGCATTTGTTTGCCATTCAGGAAACACCATGGTTTGCAGACATTGCAAACTACAAAGCTACAAGGTTCATTCCCAAGAAACAGTGCTGAAGTTCCTCCAGAAACATATATTCAGCAGGTTTGGTGTTCCCAGGGTACTAATCAGTGATGGGGGCACTCACTTCTGCAACAAACAGCTTGACTCTGCCATGGTCCGGTACGGGATTCGCCACAAGGTGACGACTCCGTATCACCCACAGACAAATGGGCAAGCTGAAGTCTCTAACAGAGAACTAAAAAGAATCCTGGAACGGACTGTAAGTACCCGTAGAAAGGATTGGGCACGAAGCTTGGATGATGCTCTGTGGGCTTACAAAACAGCATTGAAGACTCCTATAGGGACCTCTCCATACCAACTTGTGTATGGTAAGGCATGCCACCTGCCCGTGGAACTGGAACATAAAGCCTACTGGGCAACCAGATTCCTAAACTTTGATGCCAAATTAGCTAGAGAAAAAAGATTGCTTCAACTAAATGAGCTAGAGGAATTCAGATTCACTGCTTTCGAAAATGCCAAGCTTTATAAAGAAAAATCAAAAAAGTGGCATGACAGAAAGCTGTCATCTAGAATCTTTGAACCAGGACAAAAGGTTCTGTTGTTTAACTCTTGGCTCAGGCTATTCCCCGGGAAACTGAAGTCCCAGTGGAGGGGACCATATGTGATTACAAGTGCATCACCATATGGTTATGTGGAGCTTCAAGATATTGATTCTGATAAGAAGTTCATTGTTAATGGACAGAGAATCAAGCACTATCTTGAAGGCAATGTTGAGCAAGAGTGCTCAAGGCTGAAGCTAGATTAAAAGCTCAGCAAGGTCCAGCTAAAGACAATAAAGAAGCGCTTGCTGGGAGGCAACCCAGCCATGGGGCATCACTTCCTCTAAGCATTTTGCCCTATTCTTGATTTTATTTGTTTATATAAAGTTCACTGATACTAAGGTAAAGAGTCAATTGTATAAGTTCACAGGGTTACAGACGGATTCTGCACACAAAACAAAGAAAAAGAGTTCACTGGCAGGAAAACGCCAGTAAAAGTCTATTTTGGGCGTTCAACGCCCAAAAGAAGCATCCACTGGGCGTTGAACGCCAGTAAGGATAGCCATCTGGGCGTTAAACGCCAGAAAGAAGCATCTTCTGGGCGTTGAATGCTAGAAAGAAGCTCCTTCTGGGCGTTTAACGCCAGATTTATAGCGTCCTGGGCATTCAGAAAAATGCCCAGTGACAAAGGAGTTCCTGGCGTTCAACGCCAGAAAGAAGCAGCAGCTGGGCATTGAACGCCCAGGAGAGGCAGCATTTGGGCGTTGAACGCCCAAAACATGCAGCGTTTGGGCGTTCAAACACCAGGATGGTGGGGAGGAGGTGAATTCATTTTTACTTCACATTTTTCATTCTAAATTTAATTTTCATGTTTCAATTCATGATTTCTTGCATAAACATGTTAAGAACCCTGATTTCTAAAATCCCTACTTTCTAAAAACCCTATTTTAAAAATATCAAATATATCTTAATCCATAAGCACAAATCCTTTTTTTATCCAATTCAACTCTTTTTCAAAATTTTCAAAACAAATCTATCTCTTTTCATTCAAAAATTTTTTCAACTAATCAATATCTTTTTCAATCTCCATACTATCTTTTTCAAAAATCCAAATCTATCTTTTTCAAATATCTTTTATATCTTTTTAATCTTAAATCATATCTTCTATCTTATCTTTCTTTGTATTTTCAAAATAACCCACCCCTCCCTTTAAATATGGGTTCGGCCTCCCTCCCCCTCCCATCTACAATTGCACCTAGCTCTCCTTCTCTCCCTCTCCTTTCTTTTCTTTTTGCTTGAGGACAAGCAAACCTATAAGTTTGGTGTGCCTATCCGTGATCACTAAGATCATGGCTCCTAAAGGAAAACAACCCACTCCAAGAGGCAAGAAAGAGAGTGTTCCAAAACCACTTTGGAATCAAGGGAAGTTCTTAACTAAAGAACATTCAGACCATTATTACAAAATAATGGGTCTAAGATCAGTGATCCCGGAAGTTAGATTCGATTTGAAAGAAGACGAATATCCGGAGATCCAAGAGCAAATCCGAATCAGGAACTAGGAGATCCTAGCCAATCCTGAAACGAAAGTGGGAAGGAATATGGTCCAGGAGTTCTATGCTAATATGTGGCATACAGACAGGCAAAGACTATCTGGATCTGCTATCTATGACTATTGGACCTCGGTCAGAGGAAAGATTGTTCATACCCACCCTGACAAGATTAGGGAGATCTTAAAACTACCTCAGCTGAAAGATGATCCAGACTCCTTCAATAGGAGAATGATGAGAACAAACAAGAGCCTGGATAAGATTCTAGAGGATATATGTATCCCTGGAGCCAGGTGGACCACCAGCACGAAGGGTGTCCCAAATCAACTCAAAAGAGAAGATCTCAAACCAGTCGCCAGAGGATGGCTGGACTTCATTGGGCATTCTCTGCTGCCCACTAGCAACCGTTCTGAAGTCACTATTAGAAGAGCAGTGATGATCCATTGCATCATGATGGGAAAAGAAGTGGAAGTTCATCAACTGATTTCAACTGAATTCTACAAAATTGCAAACAAAAATTCCAAAGATGCCAGGTTGGCTTATCCATGCTTGATTTCTATGCTCTGCAAGGATGCTGGAGTAAGGATGGGAATAACTGAGTATATCTCAGTTGAGCGGCCCATCACCAAAGCATCAATGGAAAAACAACAATCACAGGATGACCCCATCAAGAAGAGAACACAAGAAATTCTCCCAGAAATCCCTCAATCTGAATACTAGGAGTATCTTGAAACATCTATTACCAAGATGCAAGAAGCTATGGAACAAATACAGAAAGAACAGAAGGAACAAAGTAGCATTCTTTGCTATTTGCTTAAAGAACAGAAGGAGCAAGGGCGTGATTTAAGGGAATTGAAGCGCCAGAAATTATCTCTTGAAGGACCAAGCATCCCGCAGATTAGAGGAACATCCACTTCCCAGAACAAAGGTTGTTAAATTCCAATCTTAGCCTTAACTCTATGATAACTGTTTTTATTTTAGTTTTACCTTAGGAGTCATATAGTAGTAATTAGTATCTATATTTTTGATTTTATCCTCAATTAAGCTATAATTTAAGAGGCAATATTTTTTCGAGTTTTTAATAAGATAAATTCTAATTATTTATATGTGGTGGCAATGCTCTCTGTCTTCTGAATGAATGCTTGAACAGTGCATATGTCTTTTAAATTTGATGTTTAAGACTGTTAAATATGTTGGCTCTTGAAAGAATGATGAACATGAGACATGTTATTGATAATCTAAAAAATCATAAGAATGATTCTTGAAGCAAGAAAAAGCAGCAAAGAACAAAGCTTGCAGAAAAAAAATATAGAGAAAGAAAAAGAGAAAGCAAGCAGAAAAAGCCAAAGCTCTTAAAACCAAAAGGCAAGAGCAAAAAGCCAATAGCCCTTAAAACCAAAAGGCTAGGGTAAATAAAAAGGACCCCAAGGCTTTGAGCATCAGTGGATAGGAGGACCTAAAGGAATAAAATCCTGGCCTAAGCGGCTAAACCAAGCTGTCCCTAACCATGTGCTTGTGGCGTGAAGGTGTCAAGTGAAAACTTGAGACTGAGCGATTAAAGTCAAGGTCCAAAGCAAAAAGAAGAGTGTGCTTAAGAACCCTGGACACCTCTAATTGGGGACTTTAGCAAAGCTGAGTCACAATCTGAAAAGGTTCACCCAATTATGTGTCTGTGGCATTTATGTATCCGGTGGTAATACTGGAAAACAAAGTGCTTAGGGCCACGGTCAAGACTCATAAAGTAGCTGTGTTCAAGAATCAACATACCGAACTAGGAGAATCAATATCACTATCTGAATTCTGAGTTCCTATAGATTCCAATCACTCTGAGCTTCAATGGATAAAGTGAGATGCCAAAACTATTCAGAAGCAAAAAGCTACTAGTCCCGCTCATCTAATTAGAATCTGAGCTTCACTCAAAAACTCTAAGATATTATTGCTTCTTAAAATTATTTGTATTCTATTTTATTTATCTAGTTGCTTGAGGACAAGCAACATTTTAAGTTTGGTGTTGTGATGAGCGGATATTTTATACGCTTTTTGGGGTTAATTTCATATAGTTTTTAGTGTGTTTTAGTTAGTTTTTAGTTTATTTTCAGTAGTTTCTAGGAAAAATTTATATTTCTGGACTTTACTATGAGTTTGTGTATTTTTCTGTGATTTTAGGTATTTTCTGGCTGAAATTGAGGGAACTGAGCAAAAATTTGATTCAGGCTGAAAAAGGACTGCTAATGTTGTTGGATTCTGACCTCCCTGCACTCAAAGTGGATTTTCTGGTACTACAGAACTCCAAATGATGCGCTTCCAATTGAGTTGGAAAGTAGACATCCAGGGCTTTCCAGCAATATATAATAGTTCATACTTTGCTCTAGGATAGACGACGTAAACTGGCGTTCAACGCCAGTTCTATGTTGCTATCTGGTGTCCAGCGCCAGAAACAAGTTACAAAGTGGAGTTCAAGGCCAGAAAAGGATCCAAAGCTGGCGTTGAATGCCCAAAACAGCCCTATGCACGTGATTAGCTTAAGTCTCAGCCCTAGCACACACCAAGTGGACCCCAGAAGTAGATTTCTGCACCATCTATCATAGTTTGTTCATTTTCTGTAAACCTAGGTTACTAGTTTAGTATTTAAACAACTTTTAGAGGTTTATTTCACATCTCATGACATTTTAGATCTGAACTTTGTACCTTTTGACGGCATGAGTCTCTAAACTTCATTGTTGGGGGTGAGGAGCTCTGCTGTGCCTCGATGAATTAATACCAGTATTTCTGTTTTCTATTCAATCACGCTTGTTTCTATCTAAGATGTTCATTTGCGCCTTACTATGATGAATGTGATGATCCGTGACACTCATCACCATTCTCAACCTATGAACGTATGCCTGACAACCACCTCCGTTCTACACTAGATCGAATGAGTATCTCTTAGATTCCTTAATCGGAATCTCCGTGGTATAAGCTAGAATCCATTGGCAGTATCCTTGAGAATCCGGAAAGTCTAAACCTTGTCTGCGGTATTCCTAGTAGGATTCTAGGATTGGATGACTGTGACGAGCTTCAAACTCGTGAGTGCTGGGCGTAGTGACAGACGCAAAAGGATAGCGAATCCTATTCCAGTATGATCGAGAACCTATAGATGATTAGCCGTGCGGTGACAGCGCACTTGGACCATTTTCACTGAAAGGAAGGATGGTAGCCATTGACAACGGTGATCCTCCAACACACAGCTTGCCATAGGAGGGATGTGCGTGCGTGAAGAAGAAGATAGGGAGAAAGCAGAGATTCAAAAGGCAAAGCATCTCCAAAACTCCAACATATTCTCATTTACTGCATAACAAGTAACCTTTAATTCATGCTCTCTTGTTCATTTGCAAGTCAATTGATAACCACTAATTAATATCCTGACTAAGAGTTGCAAGATAACCATAGCTTGCTTCAAGCCAACAATCTCCGTGGGATCGACCCTTACTCACGTAAGGTATTACTTGGACGATCCAGTGCACTTGCTGGTTAGTGGTACGAGTTGTAAAAAGTGTGATTTATAATTCGTGCACCACAAGCATAACCAAGTCAAATTCAATAATTGATTAAAGTTATTGAATATAATTTACAACTTGCAAGATAAGGAATAATAACTGGTGGAAACATAGAATTGAGCAATCGAACCCCTCACCATATGTGTATACAGTTTAATTACTCAAGTGTATAGGGTCGATTCACTCAATTCTCCTCTAATCATGCTTTCTAAGATTTGTATTTCATCTAACAATCAACAATTATTCAATGCATGCATGCAGTTATCATGAGGACTTTTTCAAGGATGTAATGGAGTTAGGGTAAAGGTAAGGATGCATATGGTTAAGTGAGCTTAAAATTTGAATCTTTGATTAACTTAAACTCTCTCTTCTAATTAACACATATAATAATCTATACAATTCAAATACAAACCTAACTACTCATTATTCACTTTTTCACATACTCCTCATTTTCTTTTTAATCACAATACATATGCATTGTTATAATTACTTTATTTTGGAATATTTTATCCCTTTTTTATTGCTTTATTTTTCTCTTTTTCTTTTTCTTCTTTTTTTCTTTTCCTTGTTTTTATTTTTTATTTTTTGTTTCTTTTCTTCTTTTTTTTATAATAACATAATATATACAAAAGAGATGAATGCATATGGTTTAAGTATCGAATGCATGTATGTACCCAATTTCTAAGATTTTTAATGAGAACCCAAAATACACTTTTACCTCAATCAATGTTTTCAAACATCTCCACACTTGAATGATGCACACTCTCACTAGGTTAAGCTAATCAAAGATCCAAATTAAGGACATTTATTGTTTTTCACTTAGGGCTAGTGATGTGCTAACATTAAGAACAAAAGGGGATTAAAATATGCTCAAAATTAGCTAACGATGGTAGATAAAAGGGTAAGGCTATTTGGGTAAGTGAGCTATTTGAAATGAAGGCCTCAATGATATAAATGTATATATACAAGGAATAATGGATATAAAGAATCAAACAAATCAAATATTACAATCATAAAAGAGAATAACACACAAGAATAAAAATAGTGGTTATATGATACAACCACACAATTAGGCTCAAAACTCAAAAGGTTATGTGTTCTTAGCTCAAAAACTATGTTCCACAATATATAATTCAAGCAAGTTTTATGAAAAATATTTTAAATCAATTTTTGGAATTTCCTATAGATAAATTCCTTAGAAAAAACTAAGCTTATTATATATATATATATATGCATATATGAAAAAAAATACAATCAATTAAGAAAAATGCAAATAAAGCTCTAAAATATATACAAGCCAAGAAAAATGCAACTAAGAATTCTAAAAGACATAGTAATAGAATAAAATAAAATGTGAAAGTCTTTGGATTAGAAAATTTTCACCCAAGATTAACCAATTGGTTAGACGACCTCCCCACACTTAAAAGTTTGCACAGTACTCCGTGCATTCAAAGATGAGTAAGAGGGTATGGCGACTTACGGATTACCACCTTCAGCTGGTGGATCATCCGGCTGTTGCATATTCTTACTTTTGCTTTCCTTGTTGCTTATGATGACTCATTCTGAAGAATATAAAACAAAATATAGTAAGACGAGTGAATTTGAAAACAAGGAAGCATATATTGTTGGAATGAGGTAATGATCACTAAAATAAAGTGAGTTAATCAGTTTGTGGCATTAAGAAAAATAGTGTGTGAATTCTAAGTTACGCACGGTTTAGAACACACACACTAGCATTGAAAGCTATGTCACAATTACATAAAAGAAATATGTGTTTCACTCATTTTAGTTTGCTTGAGATCAGGGACGGATGCATGTGTTAGGTTGTGGGGGCAAGTGCCCCCACTAGCATTTTGGAAAAATATAAGAAAATATATGTATAAATATATATGTGTCCCCATTGAAAAATTGTATTTGTCCCCACATTAACAAAATACATATTAATTTTTGTGTCAAAATATTTATTTTATATATATTTTATATATCAATTAAGCAATTTCTTATATATGATTTAAAGTTTTAGTAATTGAATGATAATAAGAATTTCATATGTTTTAATTTGAATAATTAAATTTTTAGCTCTATTTTATAATTTAAAGAAAATTAATTTGATTATCTCCAAATATTGAATTAGAATATTGAGTTGAAAATAATTTGTAAATTGATGATTAAATGATAATTTTGTGGATATTATTATTAGATTTGAAACTAATTTTCAATTACTATATTACTCTTTAATTTTATTAAAATTACTAAATTACCCAAAATTCCCAATTTCATACACAAAACCCTAATCCCCAAATTGAAACCTTAACCCTGTTACCCAATTTACCTACACATATAACCCCTACCACCTGTGCATTCTTCTATTAGCCACGCTCACCCTCCCTCATGACTCACTCACCACCGCCAACCTCTACGCACAATACAACTTCAGCAAACAAAATGGAAAAGAAAAGAAGAGAAATCAGAGGAAGAGAAATGAGAGGAAGAGAAACGAGAGATGGAGATTCAGAGAGTGAGGGAATCGCGAGGAAGAAGAGAAGGAGAAGGACGTGGCATCGCCGGCTGGGTACCGCCGCCGTTCAACTCTTCGTCGCACCGTTCACGTCGAGCTCGTTCCGTCACCGTCATGTCGCGAAGGAAGGGTCGCCACCGTTCGTGCCTTGCCGTTGCCATTCGCGGAGGGAGAGAAAGCAAGTGCACCAGAGGAAAGTGAGAGAGAGCGAAACTACGAGAGAGAGAGAGAGAGAGAGAGAGAGGAAGTGACGCACGAAGCTGCCACAGGAACCGCGAGCTAGAGGAGCTGTTGTCATCGCCGTTGTTGCCGCTACTGCCGCTGTGATTGCGGGCGTAGTCCGCCGTCGAGCCGTGTGTTGCTGATGGTGGTGAACCAAACGTCGCCCTTGATGCTGGAGAAGAACACCGGAGTTGCTGTTCTGGTTCCGAATCCTCCATTTCTAAAGCTTTCTGCCACTTTGCTTCTAATATCTATTACAACTAGTGTTGGTGTCGATGCTAGTTTTGGACTGTTGTAGCTGTTGCTGGTTCTGTGTGAGGTTACTGCTGCTGCGAGATAGGAAGAAAAAAAGGGAGTTTGTCGCGGTTATGGATTTCTTCGAGTTTCGATTAATTGAGGAAGGGGATTTATTTTTAAAGTTAAACGTTTTTAATTTTAGAATGCCTATAAAGTTATTTGGATAATTACAAATAGTTAATAATGATCAAGAGTTGATTAATTGATATGAATTGTTTGAAATATGTTTGAGAATAGTTAGTTGGAGTGATTATTCTGAATTATGATTAGATTGAATATGATTGTGTTACTCTGAATTATAATTGAAATTAAATGCGATTGTGAATTGTGACTGAATTATTGATTTGTGATGAATTGGTTGAGATTCCGATCTTGAATGAATTATTTTGTCTTGTTTCATGTTGAATTGGATATTTGATGTATGGGAACGTTATTGTGACATTCACTTGCGACTGGTTGGGATTGGTTTTGGTGGTTATGGAAGGATTGGAACATAAAGGATTCTTTAATATGTGAAAATTAGTTATGAATTGAAGAGATTGAAGTTGGATTGATGGATTACATGGGAATTGTGGAGTACGATTGATTTGTTAAATTGTGAATGCCTGGTTTGATTTGTTGGTATTAAATTGAGATTTGAAACGATTGAAAAGAGGTTGAAAATGGTTCGGTTGGGACCCAGAAAGGGTGGCAAAGTCCAATTTTAAGGGAAAATACTGCCCAATTTTTGTAAAATTATATGAAAAGTGATTTCATTTTAAAAATCTAATTTATAAGCTTATTTTTGGGAAATTATTAATTTGATTTGTTAATAATTATTGGTCTGACTTTTATTAAGATTTGAAAGGTTTGAATTTTATTAAGATAAAAAGTGGCTAAGCTTCAAAGAAAACGTTTTAATTCCTGAAAACCATTTGATTTCGATTTATTGCAGAAAGTCTTATTTTCAGCTTGAATTATTAAGAAAGTATAAGGTTTTACATTCAGTTTTTTGAGAATAGATTTTGTTTCAAGTTATGATTTGAGTTTGGTTTATTAAGAAAAGGAATCTCTGCCACAGGAGAGCAGAGAACAAGGATTTAAAAAATATATTAACTTAAAGGAATGTCTGCCACAGGAGAGCAGATATGACATTATTTGGGCCTTAGTGCCAAATGTAAAGTAGGGATGCCCACAACCTGAGAACTATTTTCTAGATGTACACTTATTGATTTAGAAAGTCATATTGTATGCGGCCTAGCCGTACAACTTATAAACACACTGTATGCATCTGGAAAGCCATATCTGGGACTTGTGCCCGGGTAATGTCGAGAGCGGGTAGGCAACCGACACATGAGCTCATGGCCTACGTTAGGGATAGACATGCATCATGTTGTTTGCACATTTGCATTTGATTGCGCTTGCTTGTCTTATTTCTTTGTAATTGTGCTGTTTGTCTTGTTGTGACTTGCTTGTACATTGAATTGAATCTCTTGCTTGTACTATTTGTTTGTGAATATATTAAAGTAATTACAAATTGACATTTGACTGAAGATTAACTATGTGGTTGAGAGACGGGTAATGTGACTAGTTTTATATTTAAAATTTGTTGTGAGTTTAGAGATTTTAAAAAGAGGTAATTAGTTAGCTAAAGTAGAACCAAGAGTATTTTCAAAAGGTTTGATAAAAATATAGTTTTATTGAGTAAAGTTAATTATTTGCACTTTATTTCATTACTTTTACGGCATTCTCATTCCCTACTAAGAACGTGTGGTTTGTTCTCACCCCAAAATCTTCAACCCTTTCAGTGACACAGGTTCGAAGACTCAGCTTGAAGCTGTGGACGGTTATTAGTTTTATTTGAGTCAAGTTATGAGTTGAGTTGCTTTCATAGAATTCCCTCGCTTTTGTTATTTTAGATTTTATTTTATATAGAGGGATAGGAATTGTATCTGAGTTTTATTTGAATTATGTTGTATGATATTTATTATTATTAATAACTATGAGATTAGTATTGCTTGAGGATCTTTGATATATAGTTTTTAATTAATAAAAGTAAACTTTTCAGGCATTTTCTTTAGAACTGAAACGCGATATCGATGTAAAGGCTCAGTAGTCAATATATTAATATTGATAATGATTACATAAAAATTATTTAATATTTAATATTTTTATATTATTTATTTTTTATATATTTTGATATATTTATAAGATTTTTTTATTTTTATATGCTAAATGTTTGCCTCCACTATTTAAAATTTTTGGATCCGTCACTGCTTGAGATACTTTAAAGAAAATTTATAGGTTAAGATAAACAAACAAGTAATAAAGAAGAATGAAAGCATTCAAGCAAGAATCAAGTAATTGTGAAATGGAGAATGAATAGACATTAGTTGATGTGCAAGAGAGTTCAATGAACCAAATGAAATATAGAACTCGCACATCAAATAATGATACACCTTGAAATTTTGTTCGCATCACCTAATTGACACAAAGTGGGAAACATGGGTTCTATGAAACTTAGGAGAAGAGAGATATAAGGTGAGATCAATCACATAGCAAGCATGGTCCACAAAGTTTAAAAATCTCAAAAATATGTCACTAGGTAAGCTTACGATCCAATTTCACAATTCCACAATCTCAATGCATGAACTAGGTGACGTAAATAAAGATCAATCATAAACAAGCATCACCTAATAAAAAATGCATCAATTATACACAATTGCCATATAATAGATAGTGAATTCAAATTACATGGTGGCACTACAAGATTTATATTTAATTGAGGGTGTATCTTAGTAGAGGTTTTTAAAAACCTCTAAAATACACTTTATTTATGGTAATTTATAAAACTCCCCCTAATAGTTAATTCATAATTAAGATTTCAAAATTTTAAAAAACCCCTCTTCTTCTTAGTTTCACAATAAGACCGATTCAGAAAGGAAGAGAAGAGAATGGCGACAAAACCCTAAGTTCTCCACCGCTGATTTTCCTGCCGTTGCAGCCGTCGGTTCTGCCACCGTTGCAGCCGTCGGTTCTGCCACCGTTGTAGTCACCAGTTCAGCTAGTGTTTTCGCCACAGTTGTTATAGGAAGCGTCTAAATCGAGCCATGGTTGCCACTGCAGTTCTTACTGCCGTTGCTGCCGCAGTTTCTGCCATTGTTGCCGCTGTAGTTGCCGCGCCTAAAGCTTCTGAATCAAGTCACTGTTTCAAATCTGTTTTCTCCTTCGAGCTGCTGCTGGTATTCTTTTTCTTCTTCTTATTTAGATTATTTGATTCAGTAGTGACTCACGTAGTATATTATTAGTAATTTTTGTTCTTATATAATTTTCTTATGTCATATTCTTATGTTCGTGTAATCTACTGGTTCCATTCATGAGATCTTGAATGGATATTTAATGTGCATGTTTGTTATATGTTGAGAACAGAGAAACTATTTTACTGAATTAAATATTCCTCTGGCAAATGATGCTAGGTGGGTTTCATAGCTACAGGATTTGAATGTGAAAATTGCAAAATTAGAAGAAAAGTTATCCAAAATGGATTGTTTAATACTCCGTCTTGTGTCCATGCATTTGATCAAGAAATTAGAGAAATTTAGTTTATTAATATCAACTAACCAACAAAAGATAAAAGATGCACCAACAGCTTCAACAGAATGCTTGGTTTTTGAATCAGCATTAGAAAATATTAGAGTCATATGAAAATCATGGAAGATGATTTTTTGTTGATTGTGAAAAAGCTAAAGTGAATAGCACAAGTGTTGAAGCACAATGCAATATATACATAATTTTATACACTATAATGTTTGTGACTATTGTATTGCAAATTAATGGCTTTTAAGCTAGCTAGCTACTGTGCACATCAATCAAGTCCTGCTGCAATAGGAATCTCATTGATGGATTCTTGTGAGGCTTCCCTCTCAGCTTCCTTCAATTCATCATCCATATATATTCTATTCTGTGTTCTTATTCTATTCCTAATTAACTTGAGCCTCAAACATGATAATAAAACATGAGCCAACTTGTCAAGGAGAGCATGTTTTGTTGAGTTAGTAATCTGAACTTAGCTCATAAGTCTAAAAGAGCTCAGTTAATGCAATTCTTGATAATATTGGCTCATTGAGCTTAGAGAGCTTGTAAGCTTGTAAGGCGAGGAAAGAAAATAAAATAAGTCTTTATGAATCTTTTATTGTTGGTCTAACAATATGGCAACTTCTTGTTTATTATCTTGTACTTTAATAGTGATTAAATTTGTCTTCACAGTGACTAAGCCATAACATTTCTCTTAGATGCTCTTGCATTAATACAATGTTAATTGTGTGAGAACTTAAGGTGAAAAAAGAGTATAAAATAAAAATATCCATCATGAGTATTTAGGTCAAATATAGAATAAGTGAATATCTAATCCATTGTATAATTTTAGCTGATCTTCTAACTACTAATGCTGGATTCTTCTCTTTTGATCTGCAGGCACTTCTTATTTATCATGATAAAATTTTTCATCTTGTTGTTGCTGTTATTTTATTAGTAACTTTTGTTCTAGCTTTTGGAGAGGTAAAATACTTTTTCAATCCATGGTTTTTGCCATACCCAAACATTTTGATCTTGACATTGAAGAACTAATTGTTTCGATGCCTTTTGGCTTAGGTTATTCCTCAAGCTATATGCTCAAGATATGGACTCTATGTGTAAGAACTGGAGTTTTCACGAATAAAATAATTTAAATGCCCAAATTAGATTCCAGAAAGTTGGAATGGGAATTTGGGGATTTAAATATGATTTTTGGACTCATTAGGTCTTTCCGAGTCAGAAAATGTGTTTTCTGCGAAAAACCGTGAAAAACTACAAACCGGCAGTTGAACCAGTTGAACCGGTTTAAGTTTTTCCGATTCTGTGCGAGAAAAAGTGAGAACAGTCGAAAACCTTAGAAAAATATTAGAAATGGAAAATCAGGCATTAGTGTTAAAGGTTTGGCCCAAAGTTGCGGCGAACGGGCTAAAAACGCTAACGGGTTGGACCGGGCCCAAGTTGGGCCGAAACTCAACATATAAAAGCACCCTTTAATGAGCCTTAAGCTCATTTTCAGCAACCCACAAAGAAAGGGGCGCTGGTTATGAAAGAAGGGAGGAAGAAGGAAGTGGCACTATTCACCTTCACCTTCCAGGAGCCATATCTTGAGCTACGGTGCTCCGATTGACGAGCCGTTTGTGGCCACACGAAGCTCTCGACGAGCTATTCCTTTCTATTTAAAGAAATCTAGTAATATCCCTCTCTTCACGCTCCAGTTTCGTTCCCTAGGTTATGTTCGTTTTTAGATTTAGTTTTTGAGTAGATTTTGTGGTTTTGCTTGTTTAGGTGATCTCTAGTAGCGGGTAATTGATGGATTTTACCCTACCCACGTTGGATAAGGTAAAGTTTCACTAAACCCTTGTATTTAGTTGTTTTATGTATCTTAGGTTTTGATTTTTGGTGATATATGTGTTGTTAGTTTGAGCCTTGGTGTTTGTTGGAGTTGGTTGAGGCTTTGGATCAAGTTTGGTGGTTTCGTTTTGGTGTTTGGAGCATTTGGGAATCGGCCAAGGTATGGTTTCGGTTTTCTTTATGTAATATGTAATGTTTCTGGATACTTAGTCTAGTTGACCCTAAGATAGGATTGAATGATATTGGTGCATAAATAATTATATGTGAATTGATGTAATTGTTGGTTATATTGGATTAGTGTGGTTGATGGTGATTGTTGGGAATTATGGGTATTGATGAGTATTTATGGTGATTAGTTATATTAGTGGATAATGAGGATTATGGAAATTTAAGGTAAAGGTAGTTGACGATAATGTTGATGATTTGGTAAGGTAGTTGAAAAAGTATTAATGAGGATTGATTATAATGTGATTTATTGATGTGGAAGTTAAGGATGATGAATGGTAAAGGAAATTGTGGTGTGCTTGGTATTATGTGACATAAAGGGTTAATTTTGATGAGAAATGAAGTTTGGAATGGTTTGGTCTGGTCTTGGTTGTGTTTTATAAAGGAATTGTGGAAATTGTGAATTTGGGTAAAAGTTGGTTTTTGGTGAACTTTGTCTGATCATAACTTTTGCCTCGGTTTTCGAAATTGATTGAAAATTCTTTAAAATTAAAGATCTTTGAAAACCCTTTAAATCGATATAGAGTTTGTAAAAATTGGAATTTTTTAGAGAAGTTATGATCATTCAAAGTTGGTGTTGAAAATTTGAAATTCTGCAAAGTTGCAGAATTTCAAGATTTTCTGATATGTGCGCATGCACAGTCTTGTGCACACGCACAACCCTGCAAAAATGTTATTCTGTGTGGACGCACAGACCTGTGCGTACACACAGGCACGGGAAAGGGCTATGGTGGCAGTGCTAGCATAGGTTGTGCGCGCACACATCAATGAAGGATTACAACCTGTGCGGACAGCCCTGTGCGCACGCACAAGTCGGGAAGGGTCGTCTGTTGGGGGCGCTCGCACAGCTTGTGCGAGTGAACAGGCTTGTATATTTTAGTACCTATGCGTACGCACACCCCTATGATTACGCACACTTTCAAAATCCTCCTGGGTGTGCGCACGCACACCCCTGTACGGACGCACACGTCTTGTTTCATAATTTTAAACTTTGTTTTCAACTGTTTCACCTTCCCGACAAGGTTGTAAGCTTCTGTAATACCATTTTAAGACTCTTGGGCTCAATTTTGGATGTTGGAACATGGAAAAGGTCCTAGGAGGTTTAATTTGGGTTTTACTTTGAAAAGTTAGCAAACGGAGCTTTAGGTTTCTGGTGTAGTGAGGAGGAGTGGTTGAAAGAGAAGGAAGAGTGGTGAATATGATGATGGCTGATAACGAATTTGAGAAACTGATGAACTAAGAGTTCGGAATGGAACTTATGACTTGATGATGGTTGTGAGGAGTATGAGTGGAAGTGTTAAGAGGAGTGGCCTCTGAGATTGAATATGTGATTACAATTTGTATTGTTCTCCGTCGTAGGGGCTATGGCAGTATCCCGCCTACGTTCGGATGTGAGAGTTGAAGCTAGGCTTCTCACTCATACTTTTCGCAACCAGAGGAAGGTGGTAGGGCACGCTCCCTCGGAATATTTCTCTCTGAAAGGAGAAGGTGGTAGGGCACTTATCCCTCGAAATTATTCCTCCTGAAAATGCGACTTCTCTTTGATTGCAAGGTGGTAGGGCACTAACCCACGGAATCATGCGACAACCAGAGGAAGGTGGTAGAGCACGCTCCCTCAGAATATTTCCCTCTGAAAGGAGAAGGTGGTAGGGCACTCATCCCTCGGAATTATTCCTCCTTATGCGTAATAGAAGACTAATCCGCGAGTTGTCGACCGGATTTACCGTCGGGTTTGGCACAATAACCGACATGTGATATCACCGCCAATAGGGCAGACATTCATCATATGCATCTTCTATGCTTGCTTGTTTTGTTTACTTGAGTTTTCCTAATTGTATAACATGCCTACTTGCTTCTTGAATTACTTGTATTTGAGAAAATGGTTGAAGTAGTGTTTAGTATGAATTTTGGGCTGTTTTGGTATGGTTGAAATGTGATTGAATTGGTATTGGATTGAGGTTTGGTTAAGAATTGAGTTTTTGAGGTTTTGGGTAAAAATGGATTTTTGGTGAACTTTGTCTGATCATAAATTTTGCCTCAATTTTTATAATTTGTTGAATTTGGTTTAGAATTAAAGATTATTGAAAACCCTTCGATTTGATATAAATTTTGTAAAATTTGGAATTTTGTAGAGGAAGTTATGATCATTCAAAGATTGGTGTCGAAATCTGAAATTCTGCAGAGTTGCAGAATTTTGTGATTTCTGGTAGGTGCACACGCACAGCCTTGTGCGCACGTACACACCAATGGGGTTTTACAACCTGTGCGTACGCACAGTTCTGTGCGTACGCACAAGTTGGGAAGGGTCATCTGTTGGGGGTGCTAGCACAGGTTGTGTGAGTGAACAGACAGTGTGAATTTTGGCACCTGTGCGTACGCACACCCCTGTGCGTACGCACACGCCCTGTTTCTCAAACTTAAACTTTGTTTTCAACTATTTCACCTATCCAAGAGGCTTGTAAGCTTCTGTGACACCATTTTAAGACTATTGGGCTTATTTTTGGGTATCATCATAAGGGAAAGGTCCTAGGAGGTTTAATTTGGGGTTTTACGTTAGAAAGTTAGAGAACGGAGGCTTAGGTTTCTAGTGTACTGAGGATGGTTTGATGTTGTGTGGAGGTAGATGGTATGTGGGATGAGAACCAATGAACTGTTGAGTTCAGAATTGAAATGTAAATTGACAATGGTTGAAATGAGTTGAGGACTCTGGATGAAATGTACTGAAAAATATTTTTCTGAAAACCACTGAACTACTGTTTTATGTTGAGATTATGAAATACTATGCACCCGGCAGGGACGGCGGTTGGATCCTGTCTGTCGAGGTAGCGGCGGCGGTGTAAGGGTGGTGGTTCGTCTCGCTTGCGTTGAGATGTGAGGGTTGTGGCAAGAGTATCCCGCTCGCATCCCTTCAGATCAGTAGAGCGTGCAGGCGCGAAATCCTGGACAGTGATCTGAGCACTATATCTCGGGGGTTCCCATATGGTGATTCCAAAGGGTGACATCTCCATAGAGATGTGTCGGGTTGGAAGTTGAACCGACAATATGATATCACAGCCAATAGGACAGACATTCATCATGTGCATCTTCTATATGCTTGCTTCCCTTGTTTACTTGAGTTTGCCTAATTGTATAACATGCCTACTTTCTTCTTGAAATATATATATATATATATGAATACTACCTGTGGTTTCTTTGTCTGCATTATCCGTGTTTGCTTGGTGCTGAGGAGGTTAGGTAGGCGGTGGCGATGGGATCACGCGGAGGTTAGGTTGGCGAGGGCTGTGGGATACAGCGGTGTGATTAGTTTTAGTTAGAATTATCCTAAGTTTAGATAACCCGGTTCATGGTTTAAGTTCGTTATATATTTATTTATTTTGTTATAAGCTTGAATATCCGTATGTGATGTGAAGTTCTAGGATTGCCTTCGGCGTCCCGGAGCCTTACATCTTACATCATTGGGCACTGTTACCATACTGAGAATCAGTTCCATACGTTGTTGTTATTTTTCAGATGCAGGTCACAACCCACCTCGGTGAGTTGTCTGGATGGTGACAGAAGCGGAGGACCCGGATACCTTTTGAGTCTCTTGATTTATTTTGCTATGCATCTCTCACTTTTGTATTTTGTTTAGCCTAGAGGCATGTATTGAGAGAACAGAACTTGTATAAGCTATTTTACTGTCTTGCTTCATGTATGGTCTGTATATGGCTAGCCGGCTTAAACTCCACGAGTCGTGGCTAGATTCTTATGATATTATACTATTATATTTTGATACATCTTATCTGTACCTTGTGTTTTAAGGTAGTAGCTTCGCTTGTACGTTATGCGCTTTTCAAATCCTGTTTTTGAGCTATATCCTTCATCAGGCTTATAGATTATATTATTTCTTTCTATATAAATATGTATGAGCTTTAGAATTGTCGTAACCTTTGGTTAACCTTTGCTTTACGGCTAGAGGTAAGGCTTTGGTTAATTGGGGTGTTACATTTAGTGGTATCAGAGCAGTTCGTCCTCGTGAGCCTGAGGGATGGACCGATTGTGCTTCATTGTACACTTTAGGTCATTTTTCTTTCATGCTATTTAGGTTATCTACTTGATATTTCATAGCATGCTTGTTTGTGAGTGCCTATTTGGGATAATGGAAGCACTAGGCTTTTGATATTGAGACTGATCACCTTGATATCGATTGTTTGGTGTAGACAGGAACCCTAATGTCTACTCGCAGACGAGGTCGTACACGTTAACAAAGAGAGAGTAGAAACAAGCAACCGGCCAATAACCATGCCGAGTTCATGGCGGCAATGGTGAATCTTGCGAACACCATGGAGGCGAATGCTGCTGCGACTTTACAAGCAGCGCAGAGGTTAGGCCAACCGGTAGGGAATGGAGACGGAAATGGTGATGACTTAAAAGGTGCTCCAATGACCCTAGATACGTTTCTGAAAGTTCACCCACCGACTTTCAGAGGATCGACCAATCCCACGGAAGCGGATAACTGGTTCCAAGCTATGGAGCGTGCACTGCAAGCACAGCATGTTCCAAGCGACCAATACGTAGAGTTTGCTGCTTATCAGCTTTGGGAAGAGGCCCAGCATTGGTGGCAAGCAAAGTGCCGCTTGCTACAGCTTCAGAACGCCGATGTTCCTTGGGATGTATTTCAAACGGCCTTCTACAAGAAGTACTTTTCTGAGTCTGCAAGGGAGGCGAAGGAGAAGGAACTTATGCAACTGAAGCAAGGTTCCTTGTCTGTGGCAGACTACACCAACAGATTTGACGAGCTTTGTAGGTTCTCTAGGGTGTGTCAGGGTGCCCCGGAGACCTATGAAAGTTGGAAGTGTATCACGTATCAAAGGGGCTTAAAGGACGACATCATGACTGCTGTGGCTCCTATGGAGATTCGCATTTTCTCCGATCTGGTGAACAAGGCAAGAGTGGTTGAAGAATCCACAAAGATGGTAGCCTCGTCAAGGGACACTCATGGAGGAAACACTAGTAGAGAATGCGATGGTTACCTTGGACCAAGGGGACAAAACTTCAAGAAATATGGTGAAAGGAAGCGATCAATATCTTACTCCTCTGATATGAAATGTCAGGAGTGTGGGAACTACCATCCGAATAGGCCATGCCAGTTGGATAAGAAACTATGTTACAAGTGTGGCTCACCGGGACATTTGGTTAGAGATTGTCCACACTGAGGAACACGTGGGGCGGATGGATCACAACAACAGGGTTGAGGTAATTATGAAGCTGATGACCAGATCTTAACTTATCTTCATAGTATAGACTATCGTCGTTCGTGTTGAAAAAGTTTTAAAGCTTAAATTGATTTTTAAACTTGGTTTGGAACTCTGATTTCATTGATTTGGTTTTGAAACTAGGACTGGAACTTTTGGTCAAATAATATTATTTAAAAAGGGGAAAGTGAGTCCTAAGATTTTGTTAACTCGTGATTTTGGTTTACAAATTTGATTTATTAAAAAGGGATTCAAATTGAAAGGTTTCGATTTAAGGATTTTAATGAATTTAGGAAAAATCGTATTTCAAAGTAATTGATTTACAAATGAAAGGTTTTAACTTTTGATAGGGTTTTAACAATGGACTCATTTAGATTGAACTTGTTTTAAAGGTTTTGAAAAATGTTACAAAATCGGTATTTGAATTAAGGAAAACTTTCGGAATCCTAGCGACGATAATCAGAGTGACGCAGCGGAAGACGAGAGAGAACGTCGACGCGTTGGGATGATGGTGAACGAGATGCTTTTACAACTTGTTAGTTTGGAACCATTGAAGTAGGACGCCTCGTGTATATATATATATATGTATGTATGTATGTATTACATCACGTGGTTCGGATTTTTGAGGGAGAAAATTTTTTTAAGGAGGGGAGGATGTAAGAACTGGAGTTTTCATGAATAAAATAATTTAAATACCCAAATTAGCTTCCAAAAAGTTGGAATGAGAATTTGGGGATTTAAATATGATTTTTGGACTCAGTAGGTCTTTTCGAGTCAGAAAATGTGTTTTCTGCAAAAAATCGTGAAAAACTGCGAACCGGCATTGAACTGGTTGAATCGATTTAAGTCTGCCCGGTTATGCGCGAGAAAAAGTGAGAACAGTCGAAAACCTTAGAAAAATATTAGAAATGAAAAACCGGGCATTAGTGTTAAAGGTTTGGCCCAAAGTTAGGGCGAACAAATTAAAAATGCTAACGGGTTGGACCGGGCCCAAGTTGGGCCGAAACCCAACATATAAAAGCACTCTTTAATGAGTCTTAAGCTCATTTTCAGCAACCCACAAAGAAAGGGGCGCTGGTTATGAAAGAAGGGAGGAAGAAGGAAGTGGCACTATTCACCTCCATCTTCCGGGAGCCATATCTTGAGCTACGGAGCTCCGATTGACAAGCCATTTGTCGCCACGTGAAGCTCTCGACGAGCTCTTCCTTTCTATTTAAAGAAATCTGGTAAGATCTCTCTCTTCACGCTCCAGTTTCGTGCCCTAGGTTCTGTTCATTTTTTGGTTTAGTTTTTGAGTAGATTTTGTGGTTTTACTTGTTTAGGTGATCTCTAGTAGCGGGTAATTAATTGATTTTACCCTACCCACATTGGATAAGGTAAGGTTTCACTAAACCCTTGTGTTTAGTTGTTTTATGTATCTTAAGTTTTGATTTTTGGTGATATATGTGTTGTTAGTTTGAGCCTTGGTGTTTGTTGGAGTTGGTTGAGGCTTTGGATCAAGTTTGGTGGTTTCGTTTTGGTGTTTGGAGCATTTGGGAATCGGCCAAGGTATGGTTTCGGTTTTCTTTATGTAATATGTAATGTTTCTGGATACTTAGTCTAGTTGACCCTAAGATAGGATTGAATGATATTGGTGCATAAATAATTATATGTGAATTGATGTAATTGTTGGTTATATTGGATTAGTGTGGTTGATGGTGATTGTTGAGAATTATGGGTATTGATGAGTATTTATGGTGATTTGTTATATTGGTGGATAATGAGGATTATGGAAATTTAAGGTAAAGAGTTAATGTAAAATATTATGGTGGTTTGGAATAAAGAATATTAATGATTATATGATTTGATGATGATTATTGGTATTTTAATTATTAAGAAGGTTGATGATGAAATTGAAACTTATTGTTATTGATGAGGGATTGATGATTATTAAAAGTGAGGAGGATTGGTAGTGATTTTTAATATTGTTGATGGTTGGTATTGATTATGAGTGTTATGATGGTTGTTGATGTTGAGAAAATTGATGATAAGTGTTGATATTTATTATGTTTGATGAGTATTGAATGTTGTTATATGTTGATTTATGATGAGTTGATGGTTGTTGAGTTTGATTACGATGATTGACAATAATATGATAAGGATGAATGAATTGTGAAGTTGAGAAGTGGATTGTGTTAGTATATATGATGATAATGTTGATGATTTGGTAAGGTAGTTGGAAAAGTATTAATGAGGATTGATTATAATGTGATTTATTGATGTGGAAGTTGAGGATGATGAATAGTAAAAAAAATTGTGGTGTGCTTGGTATTATATGACATAAATGGTTAATTTTGATGAGAAATGAAGTTTGGAATGGTCTGATTTGGTCTTGGTTGTGTTTTATAAGGAATTGTGGAAATTGTGATTTTGGGTAAAAGTTGGTTTTTGGTGAACTTTGTCTGATCATAACTTTTGCCTCGGTTTTTGAAATTGATTGAAAATTGTTTACAATTAAATATCTTTGAAAACCCTTTAAATTGATATAAAGTTTGTGAAAATTGGAATTTTATAGAGGAAGTTATGATCATTCAAAGTTGGTGTTGAAAATCTGAAATTCTGCAAAGTTGCAGAATTTCAGGATTTTCTGATATGTGCGCACGCACAGCCTTGTGCGCACGCACAACCCTGCAAAAATGCTATTCTGTGTGGACACACAGACATGTGCATACGCACAGGCAAGGGAAAGGGCTCTGGTGGCAGCTGGTTGTGCGCGCGCACATCAATGAAGGATTACAACCTGTGCAGACACACAGCCCTGTGCGCACGCACAAGTCGGGAAGGGTCGTCTGTTGGGGGAGCTCGCACAGCTTGTGCGAGTGAACAGGCTTGTATATTTTAGTACCTGTGCGTACGCACACCCCTATGATTACGCACACTTTCAAAATCCTCCTGGGTGTGCGCACGCACACCCCTGTGCGGACGCACACGTCTTGTTTCATAATTTTAAACTTTGTTTTCAACTGTATCACCTTCCTGACAAGGTTGTAAGCTTCTGTAACATCATTTTAAGACTCTTGGGCTCAATTTTGGATGTTGGAACATGGGAAAGGTCCTAGGAGGTTTAATTTGGGTTTTACTTTGAAAAGTTAGCAAACAGAGCTTTAGGTTTCTGGTGTAGTGAGGAGGAGTGGTTGAGAGAGAAGGAAGCGTGGTGAATATGGTGATGGCTGATAACGAATTTGAGAAATTGATGAACTAAGAGTTCGGAATGGAAATTATGACTTGATGATGGTTGTGAGGAGTATGAGTGGAAGTGTTAAGAGGAGTGGCCTCTGAGATTGAATATGTGATTACAATCTGTATTGTTCTCCGTCGTAGGGGCTATGGCAGTATCCCGCCTACGTTCGGATGTGAGAGTTGAAGCTAGGCTTCTCACTCATACTTTTCGCAACCAGAGGAAGGTGGTAGGGCACGCTCCCTCGGAATATTTCCCTCTGAAAGGAGAAGGTGGTAGGGTACTTATCCCTCGGAATTATTCCTCCTGAAAATGTGACTTCTCTCTGATTGTAAGTTGGTAGGGCACTAACCCACGGAATCATGGGACAACCAGAGGAAGGTGGTAGGGCACGCTCCCTCGGAATATTTCCCTCTGAAAGGAGAAGGTGGTAGGGCACTCATCCCTCGGAATTATTCCTCCTTATGCGTAATAGAGAAACTAATCCGTGAGTTGTCGACCGGATTTGCCGTCGGGTTTGGCACAATAACCGACATGTGATATCACCGCCAATAGGGTAGACATTCATCGTATGCATCTTCTATATGCTTGCTTGCTTTGTTTACTTGAGTTTTCCTAATTGTATAACATGCATACTTTCTTCTTGAATTACTTGTATATATATGAATACTACTTGTGGTTTCTTTGTCTGCATGATTCGTGTTTGCTTGGTGCTGAGGAGGTTAGGTAGGCGGTGGCGATGGGATCGCGCGGAGGTTAGGTTGGCGAGGGCTGTGGGATACAGCGGCATGATTAGTTTTAGTTAGAATTATCCTAAGTTTAGATAACCCGGTTCATGGTTTAAGTTCGTTATATATTTATTTATTTTGTTATAAGCTTGAATATCCGTATGTGATGTGAAGTTCTAGGATTGTCTTCGGCGTCCCAGAGCCTTACATCTTACATCATTGGGCACTGTTATCATACTAAGAACCGGTTCCATACGTTGTTGTTGTTTTTCATATGCAAGTCGCAACTCACCTCGGTGAGTTGTCTGGATGGTAACAGAAGCGGAGGACCCGGATACCTTTTGAGTCTCTTGATTTATTTTACTATGCATCTCTCACTTTTGTATTTTGTTTAGCCTAGAGGCATGTATTGAGAGAACAGAACTTGTATAAGCTGTTTTACTATCTTGCGTCATGTATGGTCTGTATATGGCTAGCAGGCTTAAACTCCGCTAGTCGTGGCTAGATTCTTATGATATTATACTATTATATTTTGATACATCTTATCTGTACCTTGTGTTTTAAGATAGTAGCTTGGTGCACTAATTGTGAATCACACTTTTCACAACTCGTACCACTAACCAGCAAGTGCACTGGGTCATCCAAGTA